>NC_084521.1:4365000-4665000 GCF_024500385.1 Phyllopteryx taeniolatus | reverse complement strand
GAGAGCAGGGAGCAGGTGGAAGAACAGTTAGAAAGGTGGAGGCATGCACTGGAAAGGAGAGGAATGAAGATTAACTGAAGTATGACAGAATATTCTGTATGTGGATGAATGAGAGAGGTGGAGGGGGGCGAGTGAGGCTACAGGGAGGAGAGATAGCGAGGGTGGAGGACTTGAAATACTTGGGGTCAACAGTCCAGAGCAATAGTGATTGTGGTAAAGAAGTGAAGAAACGGGTCCAGGCAGGTTGGAACGGGTGGAGGAAGGTGTCAGGTGTGTTATGTGACAGAAGAGTCTCTGCTAGGATGAAGGGCAAAATTTATAAGACAGTGGTGAGGCCAGCCATGATGTACGGATTAGAGACAGGGGCACTGAAGAGACAACAGGAAGCAGAACAAATGAAGATGTTGAGGTTCTCTCTAGGAGTGAGCAGGTTGGATGGATTAGAAAGGAGCTCATCAGAGGTTAGTTTTTTTGGAGGCAAAATTAGAGAGAGCAGACTTGGATGGTTTGGACACGTCCAGAGGAGAGATTGTGAGTATATTGGTAGAAGGATGATGAGGATGGAGCTGCCAGGCAAGAGAGCTTGAGGAAGACCAAAGAGAAGGTTGACGATGGCTGGAGTGAGGGAAGACATGAGATGAGGGCGGTTGGAGTTGGAGAGGAGGATGCAGGAGATAGGCTTACAACACGTTGTGGTGACCCTGAACGGGACAACTCAAAAGGAAAAGAAGAAGATAGTATTTCATTTTTCAGAGGTCCTTTTCTCAGATTCTTTTCAGTTTTTTTTCAGATTTTAGGAGGGTAACTTTTCCGACTTTTTTGGGGGGTAATTTGTGAGATTTTGTGTGAAATTTTCAGATATTTTTTTTTGATTCCAGAATTTTTTGTCGAAACTTTTTAAAAATTGTTCAGCTTTTAAAATGTTTATTATTATTTTTTCAAATGTCTTTAACACTTATTGTGTGGCTTTTATTTTTAAAGATATTTATCAACATATCCATCTGCGCGAAACATTCTCAGCATGATTGATATTTGTTTTACTCTGCAATTGGCACATGCGGTGTTCGTATGGGTCAGTAGATGGCAGTGTAAAAGCACACATGAGTTGACGCAGCAATGTGAGCAGAGGCCACACAGGCCACAGAGACACCTGATAGCACCTCATTACCCATCAGCACTCTGCACTCATTAGACAAGAGGCCCCCAAAGCTTTTGTTGCTCTAAAAAGCAGCCACTGTTCCGTTTTTTGTTTTTTGTTTTATTTGGTCTTTATTTTTTTTCACCAGAGTGATGTTAAGAAAAAAATAAGTCTTCAAGTATAAGATAATGTTGCAGAACATATTTGTATGTATTCAATCTTAATTAAATTACTCAATTTAATTACTGTAGTCTTATTTGTAATGTTATTAAAACCATTTTATTTTATGTATTATTTATTTTGTGCAGTGACACAATTAGAATATATCTTTTCTTTAGCATGATAAATAATCAATGTGAAAAAGGTAGCAAGGCCTGTCCATTGTAGAATAAATTGGAAAATATATTAAAGATACAAAAATATTATAAATATTATACATTTATAAATTATTACAAATAAATATTATAAGCTAGAAATTACATGATTACAAAAAATCCTTCAAACTTTTTTTTTATAAATTACTATTTCTCTTTTAGTGTGATCAAATAAAATAACATAAAATTATAATACATAAATAGAAACGATAAAATAAAATATACATAATCTAATAATAATAATAATAATAATAATAATACATACATACATACACACATACATACATAACAAAAAAACAACAATAAATGTGACAAATTGAAATCCCATAATTGTCCTTTAACATGATGGTTATTTGTCAAGTAAAAAAAAAAAAATCATTCTTAAACTGATCTGGAAAACTATTCACGTATGCGTGTTATGATCCTATCTTTTACTTCTGACATTAAAGAGATTATGAGGAGCTTCATGAATAATTCATTAACAATGGATTATTTTAAACAGCACAGCAGTACAGTAAACGTGTCGCCCGGGACAGCGAGTGATCGATGAGGTCAGACTTTGGTTTTGGGACGGTCAGTCAGTCGGCGGGGTCACATGACAGAGGATTTCGTGAGAGCGCAGGCAGGCGGCCATTTCTTGACACTAAAAGGACGATTGGGTTTCAACACGGCCGAGAGGTCCGGTTTCATAGCTACAATGAAGTGCTCGCTATTGATAAAAAGTGGAAAATGCATGTCTGAATGTAAACGAAGACGAGGAAATGATGATAAAAATGATGGGATGCATAAAAAGACATGTTATGATAACGCACTTTCAGTCCAACAAGTTTCCACCTGTCTGCCAATGAAGTGATGAAGTGCTTCTTCTTCCCTCGTGTTTCTTTTCAACATCACAACAGGCCGAGTGTGACACGAGATTCATGATTTCAAAATAATAATCTTTTTTTTTTTTTTATATTGTTTTTTGAAATGTTCCATTTTTTAAATTATTTTTGTAGCAATTTGTGGACCATCTGACTATCAGGCTAACCAACTGACCGACTGACTAAACAAAGAACTAAGTTAACTAGTCAACTGACTACCCAAATGTATGACTCATTAATTTACTAACTAACTAACTAAGGAACAAACTGATTGACTGGCCCACCTCACACACTCACTCATTGACCAATGAACCACTGACTAACCAACTAATAGACAGGCAGAATAACAGACTGACCGACACGCTATCTGAATTACCAACTAACCAATTTACTGAGTGACTGAACTATAGACTTACTGAGTGACCGGCTGACTAACAGAGTAACTAATGAACCAACTAACTCACTGACTAACTCACCGACTGACCCATCCATAAACCTACCAATCAACCGACCGACTGACTGACTGAGTTAATAACTAACATACCGACTGACTACTTGACAGACTGACTGCTTTCCCCACAGGAAGTGACAGCCTATTTTTTATTTAATCATTTCCACAGAACAGGCAATGCATAACACGCACACACACACACACACACACGCACACAGACACACACGCACACACACTGCAGCTAGTCCAGAAAGTCTCGGCCTCGCATGTGTTTGGATAAGCTAGATTTTCACAACTGGAAAGTCATCAGCACGAGTAGGCTGCGTCTTACATATCAGCATATCACAAGCAGGTATTAAAATCACAGACACACACACACACACACACACACACACACACAGATACACGCGCGCACACATTTGGAAGAGGTGATTAAAGATGGTGGAAAAGGAGGACGAGGAATTAAATTTAGAGCGTGCAAGGCGCCAGTCAGGACATAGCGGACTGACAAACACAGCGTTGATGATAGCGATGATTAATGGTCGTAATATTTAATAGCCTACAGTGACACAAAGATATAGACAGGACAATTTCGTCGTGTAGCAGCTTACGAGAGGGCACCAGGCATCGAAAAGGGGAAAGGGCTTTCAATAAAAAAAAAAAAAAAGTAAAAAAACATATGGCGGTAGTGACTCAACTCACAACACATTGAGCAAAGGCATGATATCACAATTGTCACATGCATAAATTCTTTATCATCTGCAAAGAACGACTGATATTGCTCCTGAGGAGTTGTGACGTTTCCTCTATCTCAGTGATTCTCAAAGCATGGTACAAGTAACACTAGTGCAAAACAACAACAAACAAATCAAACGCTCATTTACAGACCAAGTCTCACAACCTCCTAACTCATAATACCGCCGGCATCTTGGAGTTCCACTATCACAGTTAACCATTAGTGTTTCTCGGGTCTGCCCCCCCCCCCCCCCCCCCCCTCCTCCCAGCCAAACACACACACACGCACACACACACTTGAACCGATCATTGGCTGGGAGCCAATGCCGCTTTGAGGACTGACGCTGGGATCAAGTCTACCCATTGGCCATGCCGAGCCAAGTGACAGTGAGTCTTGGGCAACAGCTGAAAGACGCGGGCAGTGGAAGTGGGAGTGGGTTTGGGTTTGGGGGCTGCGTGGGTGGGGGATTTCAATCTGGCTCGGACTCGCGCTTAAAATCGCGCATGAGTGGAAACACTAGAAGCAAAAAATGTTGGACTTGTCCAGTAGAAAGAGTCTCATTTTCGTCCATCTGTCTGAGGAAAATAAAAAATTGCATCCCAGAAATTATTACTCAGAGTAAACGTTTATTTTCCCCATTTGTGATACCCTAATGGTTCTACATCAATGAATGCAAATTTCGTGCCAATGATTTGGATCCAGCAATAGAAGAAAACACTACTTAATTACAGGAATTCGGGGGAATTTTCTTGAATATCTCAGATAATTTTCCAATAAATAACATTGGATGATTTGATTTGAATTGATGAATTTACCCCGGGACCCCTGTTGATCTAAGCCTGGTTTGGAATGACTGGATTACAGTAGTGTCAAGCACTTTTTGTGAAAGAAAAATCTATTAAATCCGAGCTTCGTAAGTCAGATTTAGCAGAAGGCGACGCAACAAACACCGAGCAGAAATCCCTATGACCGCCGCCCGCCCCCTTGTGCCTCTCTGCCCGTTTTAGCCGCACGGTCCCTTGTACCCGTCGCTTAGCTTCTCCACGTCTGCCCCCTTCTGTCACATACCCGCTGCCTTGTCACACCCCAGCACTGATGGATGGTCGGGGTCACTAGTTCAGCTGTGGAGTTCAAGCCTGCGGGCTCCAAGGACCCACTCCCCCCCGTACCCCCGCCGTTATATTCCCCCCCCGCCAACACACACAGCAGTCTGCCTCCACCTCCCCTCCGCACCAAAGCTGGGCACTCAGCTGAAAAAACTCATAACTTTCCCCGGAGCGTCTCCCCTCGCCTCCGACACCCACTGGTAACACTTTCATTCCTCGCAGGGCCCTCAAATAGACCCCCGGCTTCCTGGGGCCACATAAATCACCGCGAGGGGTCGAGGAGTCGGGGCGCAGAATCGTGAGGCGGGAGTCGCCTCGTGGCGGCCGATCGGTCAGAGCCGTCAACGCGTTATCTCTTCATATCTTTGCCTTGGGAATGCCCCCGCTAGCTAAATGCTAACACATAATAAGGATCGTCATAGACAGGCTAAGGAAACTAGCATCAATGTGGCAGTGTCGATGGATATTTGAACACAAACATTGCAGCAAAAGATACGGACAGGCTAGTGGTTAAACTAATTAGTTGACTAGTCGACGGGTCGACTTGACGACTCTGCGTTGATGTTTAATGCTTGAAGTTGACTAATGGCTAATCACGTGATTTTGGCATCTTGTCTTCCAGTTGGTCAGTTTAAAAAGCACTTTCAACTCGCTCGTTTGCTGCTGTCGCCGCACATCACATTTTTTACAAATGTTCAGAATTTCTCATTATTAACTTTTTTTTAGATTTTGGGGGGGATTTCATATTTCTATTTATTTTCTGAATTTTCCTGATTTTCTTTTAATCTGTCATTAATTCAATGTTTATTTATGAAGTTGTTCAGATAGTCATAAACCCCTTGGACACCCTTTTTTTTTTTTTTTAATGTATCACATTTTTAAATTTTCATTTTATTACGTCCCAACTGTATATCTGAATATTTCGGAGTATAGACTCTACTATAGTAGATGCTTATGGACATTTGGATATCGGATCCCCGATCACTCGTCTCTGGACCACGTGGCGAAAAAAAAAAAGGGGATCTGGAGAGTCTCGGATTGTGGAGCTGAATCGACATTGACGCGCTCTCTGCTCTCATGCTAATGGCGCTGAACTGACAAGGGAGGAGGAGGGCAGCAGACTTTGGGTGGTGCTGGGAGTCCAGTAGTTTTGAAACGTGGCAATTATCAGCATTAGCCCGCTCCCCCCCAACCGACCCGTATCGTTAAAAGTCAGCGGAAATGGCAGCAATCAGGGCCGATTTCCCTGCGAGATGCAGGACGGGCTAGACACAACACACACATACACACACACACACACACACGCACACACACATCCCAGAGATATAGAAGCTCAGGATTCTTGACAGATGGAAGCGGAGCGGGTCGAGTCCCGACGTAACCAGAATTGCTGCGGGATTGACTCACAATTAAGATATCAAACGAGATCATGGCAGCTCACTGACAGCTGCTGCAATTGTTTGCACCTGAACCCCCCCCCCCCCCCAAAATGGTACGCTGCACATGTCTGCAATGGATTAGGCCCACTCGTGCTGGTGGCCACATTTTCACCTTGGCGCAAGTGATTGAGTCCAGACTCATCCGCCTGGCTCAGCACAACCTGTCGCATATTCGTACTCATCGTCCTGGAAATGTAGACCCAATGTCAATGGCAACTAGTGGAGAGTTAAAATATTAAGACAAATTGTCTTTCCCTATTGAAATGAATGGAAATGCCATTAATCCGTTCAAGACTCTTGCCCTTAAAACCAAACAAAAAATGTGTTTGTGTTTTTTGGGTGAGAAAAAAGTAACACTCTATCATGGTGTAATTTATAACACCATAGAGTAATAACATAATTAGATAGAATGTAAAGAATTTAAAGGTCGATGTATCGGGATTTAATGCTGCAATCCAATTCAATGTGCTGCTCCTTCTGGGGTGCCCACTTTGGCCACCAGGGGGCATTATGATACAATCATGCAGACACAAACATAGAAGAATAGTACTTCTTCTTCTATTACTACAAATAAAGAATTCAAGGCCGAAAACCGAAACACCGGAAAAAAATTATAACTGTAATTATAAGTGTTCTGTCGCTATGTCACAGTTCACCTATTGGCGATTCAGTGCATTGCAGATTTTCTTTTTGCATATTCATATTGCGCCTTATTCACCATATCGCAGGATTTTGCGTGTATGCTGTAATTTTTTTGGGGTGGTAAGATACAAGCTTCTTAGTCTTAAACATTTAAAAAAATAAATGAATAAATAAAAATAAAAAACAAAAAGAAAAATTTCGTTAAAACACATAAATAATTGTACATTGTGTACAGTACTACTGTGAATTATTGTGTGTTTAAAATGTAAAAGGTTGTTTATAAGTGTATGGTAAAGTTTAATAGGAATAGGCAGGTTCATACAATTTAAAAACTTGTATCAGTAATAAACAAATATATGTGGTCGCTACTTTGCAGATTGTACCTCTTGTGGGCGTGGTTAGTAGTGCAATAGTATAATAAACTATATTTTCTTATTGAAAAACACATTACAACATTTTTTGTGTGTCTTTTGAAAGAGCTGGAACAGATTAAATGGCATTTCCGTTCACTGTCAAGACGCGTCAAAAAGCATGTTTAAAAAAAAAAGAGGAAGTGGAGGGTGCACAACACACACATGCCCTTGTCTGGCACGGAGGCCTGCCTCTCTCTTCGTCTCTCCCCTGTGCCCGCTGCCAACCTCCCTGGAGCCAGGCCAGTCCCCGTGGACCCTCCCCGGATGGTGGTATGCTTCCACGCTTGCTCCCAGTGTGTAACGGGAGCCGGCCCTTTGACACAGTACAGGTATGTTCCCCTGTGGCCCAGATTACCGGGGGACTGTGTAAACAGCCCCGCTAATCTGAGGAAGTATCCTGTCCGCGAGTTTGCCAAGCCTGCCCTAGCTGACATTGCGGACGTTTCATTGGGGTTGTCATTAAAAAAAAAACAAAAAAAGTTGCCGCACCGCGCTCTCACCCCGAAAACAAAAAAACAATTTCAATCAAAACAAAGCTGTTGATAGCCAATAAAGGCCTCGTGTTAAATCAATGCCAAAAATATCACTAAATCCCACATGTTTAGCTGTGCAATTTTTCAACGTAAACAACATGTCAAAGTTTCGCAAAAGGGAAAAAAGTCATCTTTGGGAAAATACAGTCCGTCACGATCGAGTCAACAGAATGGCACATGACCAGAGAGCGTCAATTGGAAGGAGGACGTGATATGAAAAAAAAAAAATCATCCAATATTTGAAGGCTTTTTTTTCCAAATGTAACTAAAATTGTAATCATGAACATTTCCAAAACTGTAATTTAATTACACATTTTCTCCCAGTAATATACAGTATATTGGCTCATGATCTAACCCTAACCCTATTATAAAAATGTTGTAATTAAATTACGCAATCTCGTTACATGCCCAAAACTGCCCTCCATGAAATCAAATGCATCCGTTACCTTGCCCACACACCACTGTTTGGGAACCATGTGACATATTTGTTAATTTGATGGCCAAACGAGACAAGAAATGAATGTTTTGTTAGCAAGGTCATTACGGGTGCGTCGTATCCCATCTTCCCTCTCGTTTATCAGCCAATCACTGCGGCAACTTGACATCCCGACCCGGACGTTTTCATGCATGGATTGATATTATTCAAATGCGAAGGGAGCCTTTCTTTAAATTAATCCAGGTTCATGGACGCACCCCGACACCCCACCCCGCCCTCCCCGTCCCACCTAGCATGAATGGGCCCACTGTTGGCCCGGGCCACCCACTCTTATGGGAATCTGCAGCGAATTAGAAAATCTGTCAGTGCGCGGATACGCCGGGCCGCTCCACCTGTAAGAGAAGCGCTCTTTTGTCCGCGATTCGCCACGGTTTACCTGAGGAGAGTTAACCCCGAGGTCAACGACATCCCCGCCGTGTTTCATGACTGGCCGGGATCTCTGTGGAGGACCATTGTTGTCCAGGCGGAGCACCACTTCCTCTTGGCTCGCCTTTATCACATACCTCTGGGAAACAGACCTGTGGGCACCAATTAAGGCGTAATGCAGGTTTGATAAATCCTATTGACATCAGGATGGGATTGAGTGGACATTTTTATATTACCTCGCATTTTTAATCTGGCGCACCCCCCCCGGGTGGGCACTCGTGCATTCCCGGGGACGAGATGACTTTGGAAATGTAGTTGGTTACATTTACCAAATGTTACCCTGTTGAAAATGTAATAGTAGTGAAAGTATTTCAGTGACTTTCTCAAAGTAATATAACTAATAACATTTGGATTACATTCTTAATTTTGAATGAATGCATCAACAGGACAGAAAGTGTATTAAAACCATAGATCTTCTTTTTTTTAATTAACCAGTTATTTATTCTTTACACAAATGAGAAACTGATGAGAAATCATGATGAAATGTAAATCCATAATAAAAAATGTGTTTCTTGCATCATATGTGGACAGCATGTAGAAAACATGATACTGTGCGGGCCTAATGATAAACGTGCACAATTTTGACAATATCGATTCATATGACAAATATGTTCCATCAAGAAAAGTCCCAAATTATGAAAGACAAAACTGTTCAAAAGTCAGTGTTCTTTTATGTGTTTGAAAGTGTAACTGTGAGTCTAACCCAGGGGTGTAAAAAATACGGCCCACGGGCCAAGACCGGCCCGCTAGGGGGTACAATCCGGCCCGCAGTATGAATTTGAAGGTGGAAAAATACAAAAGACATTGTGGTGGTGGGGACTAAGGATAATTTTAATAAATTATTATGTTCCTGTAAAAAAAAAAATAATAATAAAAATTAAATGGTAATAATTCTTAGGTCTTCATAAGTTGAATCAATTTGAAAGATCAATACCATCTATTACAGTTCCAAATACCTGTGACTTCAAGTTTTGTGCCTTAAAATACAATCAGTGTGATCACTAACTGTGCACACATTGTAGAAGACAAACTGAAGCAAAATATTCAAGAAATCTGAGGTTATTTTGCAAAATGATTCAAAACGAAATGATGAACTATAAAGACATTCCTAATGTATTTGATTTCTTTTGCATTCAAACGAAGGGAAAACTTATTTATCATTATATCAGGTATGGTAAGATTTCAGTGGTCCTGCCCCTTTGACGACAAATTAAGCTTTATGTGGCACCTGAACTCAAATGAGTTTGACCCCCCTGGTCTAAGTTTTTCAAAATCTCAGACAAACTAGATTGCACCACAAGGAGGCGCTTCGTTGTCATATTTGGAAAAATATGTCACGTTTGAAACTATGGCAGAATGGCACATAACCAGAGAGAACCAATCACAAGCATCGGCTTTAGGAGGAAGTGATATAAAAAGCAAATTAAATCAACGTATTTAATTTCACATTTTGAACAAGAAAACTGACTGACTAAGTGAACAAAAACACCACTCAATGTTTCACTACATTGCCCAAAAAGTTTGGGCACCCCCTCCAAAGTTTACCGCACATAAAACCAACGTCAAAACAAAGTTGAGTTTTTGCACTTAAGCATGCTATTTAAAAGTAAGCATCCCAGATTGTGCTATAATTTAGCCACATGGCATAAATCATTGTAAAACTGCGGGCAAGCGTACAAACAACATGCCGAGTCAATTAACGACGCATGCAGCACTCCTACTGCGAGTCGGAGAGGATAACAAATATTTGTGTTTGCGCCGGCCAGGAATACTTTCAGGATGAGTAGTCGGGGACTCGTGTTTCACGTTCAATGTTATCTCCCGTGCCGTAAACAAATCAAGTAATCAGGCCGGCCCTCATTTGATTAATTCCATCTTTGCGCACCGCCGTACACAAAGCGACACATCATTATAGGACACAGGCTGCGTTGATATTTGAATAGGATTTGAGGAGCATGTAAATGCGGACCGAGCAGGTAAAGTGTACACAGGTGTGTCACATTGAGTGCCGTCTTACTGTTTGTTTACCAGCAGCTGGAAACCAAACAAAGTGGCTGTTAAAACAAGACAATGTCTTGTTATGTGTTTTGTTTCTCATTCCGTTGGGCAAGTTTATTAATTCCACTTGATTATATTTTTAGAGCAAAAAGTGGTAAGTCTGGAGGCAGAATTTCTACATTTGGTTGGTTGTGAACTGTATTTTAAGGTGAAGACTGAATAGGCACGCTGTTAATTGAATTGTATGAAGTGTGATTTTAATTTAGAACTAATTGCAAAATTGTCATCACAATCATTTCATTGAATTATTTTATTTTATTAGTATAGGTGTTATTTTAAGAGTTTTCATGGTGGAGACAGAACAGGCAGAATTAAATGTAATTTAATAGATAAATGAAAATCTAAGAGCGAGCTAAAATCTAAAAGCATATTTAATAAAATGATAATTCAATATATTACATTTATATATATTTATATTTACAAAAATATATTTTGTAAAAATATGAATAAATACAATATAAATGTAATATTGGGGGGGGGGGGGGGGGGGGGTGAGGTTGGGGCTGAGGCCAGGGGGGCACAGCGGGACGGCGTCACCTGTTCCTCGAACCAAAATAGGACACGACTTGAGGTTCAATTTTTAGCAGCGACAAGGGCAGAGCGGCGGGCGATGACTGACGAGAGCGAGACGGCCCCCGTCACGCTACCTGTCACTTATTGCCGCCGCCGTCTACAGGCGCCATTAATAACATCCATCTTCATGTATAAATGCGCAAAATGTCTTGTAAAATAAAATGAACAAAATGTGCAAAACACTCGTCAATGTAACTCTCTTGTTCGTTTGCCTGCATAAATGTATTATTCTGCCCCCCGGTGGCCAAGGTGGACACAGTTGAAGGAACAGCACAATGTATTGAAATGCAGCATTTACCTTGTATCGGTACTCGCCCATCTCTATAATTATGTTATTACTCCATGTTTTTCATAAAAAGAAAATATTATAGAGTGGTATTTTCATTGTTTAAAAAAACATTGGAATTTTTCAGTTTTTTTTTTTTTTTGGGTTGGCGGCCTGGAACGTATTATTGGCATTTCCGTTCATTTCCACGGGGAAAGATAGTTTGAGATTGTTTACCAATTATGCTTAAAATCTTGTCTTTCTAAAGCAACACAAAATAAATATCACCTGCGCCAAAAAGCACAAGACTGTTTCTCCTAAGAGAGGTCCCAGCCTCGAAAGAAGCACCCGAGCCCGCCGGCGTTTTCGTCAGCGATACGGCTGATGATGGGTGACGCTGCCGCTCGGGTGTCACCTGGACTTTGTGTCCCGGACACCGCCTTGGGCTGATTCCCATATCCACCTTCTTTTTTTTCTATAGAAGGAGCTAACAAAGCATCCCTGAGCTACTGGCTATTTAAAAAAATATATATATTTTTTTTACTCATTTTAACACCTTCCTCCTCCTCTGTGTGAAAGGTACAAGATGACAGCCGTGATGAATGGCAGCAATATTTCACAAGAAAAGAAGAAGGAGTGATTGTCGCCTGCAGGCCTTATTGTTGCTACGCTCTATTGTTGGCCTAGCATAGTGGGACAACTCTTAACACCCGCTTTCACAATGGCTGCCTGCAAAATGTTTGAGGGGATACTGAACAGCGTTGGGGGCAGTTGACGCAGTGCACCGGCAGGTTTAGCGAATAGCAGTATGGGGAAAAAAAAGATCCTCTTTGTAAAGTCCCATAAAATAATTCCAATTGCCAATAACAAAAAATAAGAATCAGAATCAGAATCATCTTTATTTGCCAAGTATGTCCAAAAAACACACAAGGAATTGAATCTACAATTTAATCGACAATCTACATTATTGGTCTTTTCCATATTAATAACGGTTAAGACGTAGCTCACTGAATTTCCTTTTGAAAATCAATTCAGACAGATCTGAGTATATAGGCAGTTGTTAGCATTCAAACGCTAATAATCAGAATCAGAATCATCTTTATTTGCCAAGTATGTCCAAAAAACACACAAGGAATTTGTCTCCGGTAGTTGGAGCCGCTCTAGTACGACAACAGACAGTCAATTGACAGAGAACATAAAGACATTGAGAAAAACAATCACCGAGCAATAAAGGGTTGCTAGTTATCTGGTAATGCCGGTACATTATTTATTTTTATTTTTTTTGACAATTGTGCAAAAAGATGCAGAAGTCCTCTAGCACTTAGAGCAGTTCGAATGACTAATATTGCAATAGTTCGGTGCAATGACCATTGTGCAAAGGGCGCCGAGACTTCAAGCGAGTGGTGCAATAATCTGGGACAATGTTGATTGTGCAATTGTTGGAGATACTCCTCGGTCAGTGTGCAAATGGAGCAGATGCTACTCTGGCATGAGTGGTCAGTATTGGTCAACAATAGATATGCAAATAGATATGCAAATAGTGCAGCGTGGCGAGACTACTATAGTGATATAGTGGTATAGTAATGTATAAATGGCCCCACAGAAATGTGACAACAAACGCAAGACAAAAAAGACAAAAAACAAAACAAAAACAAAAAAATTGCCAACATGTTGCAATGGAATTGTAGGTTAGGGGTTTAAGAAGTTTATTGCACGAGGGAAGAAGCTGTTGGAATGTCTGCTAGTTCTAGTTTGCATTGATCGGTAGCGCCTACCTGAGGGAAGGAGCCGGAAGAGTCGGTGACCGGGATGCGCAGGGTCCGAGAGGATTTTGCACGCTCTTGTCTTAGTTCTAGCAGCGTGCAAGTCCTCAAGGGCGGGTAGGGGGATACCGACAATTTTTTCAGCAGTTTTGATTGTCCGTTGCAGTCGGAGTTTGTCCTTTTTTGTAGCAGCACCAAACCAGACTGTGATGGAAGAACACAGGACTGATTCGATGACCGCTGAAGTACATCCTCTGCTGGGCCTTTTTGAGGACCGAGTTGATGTTGATCGCCCACTTCAGGTCCTGAGAGACTGTAATTCCCAAGACCTTGAAGGTCTCGACGGTTGACACAAGGCAGCTGGACAGCGTGAGGGGCAGCTGTGGCAAAGGATGCCTCCTGAAGTCCACGATCATCTCTACAGTCTTGAGCGTGTTCAGCTCCAGGTTGTGTCGGCCGCACCGCAGCTCAGCCGCTCCGCTTCCTGTCGATACGCAGACTCGTCACCGTCCTTGATGAGGCCGATGATAGCGTTGAGGTGCAGTCATTTGTGTAGAGAGAGAAGAGCAGCGGAGAGAGGACACAACCAATAAGGAATATACAGTATAGCAAGATAAAAAAATATAGAATTTTTTTAAATTGAAATGTTAAATAAAATAAAATACAATGCAGTAAAATATAAGAATGTAATAAAATAAAATTTAAAATAATATCAAAACATACACTGTCTCTAAAAATCATATTTAAAATATGAAATATAATACTCTATTTTTTTTACAAAAAAAACTATGATCTAATAATTCATTTTAAAAAGTACAATAAAATAAATATAAACTAATCATAATGTGATTTTTAAAGCTATTCAAAGCAACCCAAATCATAAAACAAGTTTCAACAGAGAAAAACATAACATAATAAATAATAAAATAATATGGAATATTAAAAAAAAACATCCATCCATTTTCCGTACTGCTCTATCCTCACAAGGGTCACGGGCATGCTGGAACCTATCCAAGTCATCTTCGGGCGAGAGGCGGGGTACACCGTGAACTGGTCGCCAGCCAATCGCAGGGCACATATAAACAAACAACCATTCGCACTCACATTCACACCGAAGGGAAATTTAGAATCTTCAATCAACATACCATGCATATATATATAATTTATATATATATACACACACACACACACACACATCCATTTTCTGAGCCGCTTATCCTCACAAGGGTCGCGGGCATGCTGGAGCCTATCCCAGCTATCATCGGGCAGGAGGCGGGGTACACCCTGAACTGGTTGCCAGCCAATCGCAGGGCATATATATATATATAAAAATTACTAATAATAATAAATTCCTAAATAAACATCACATGATGGTTTTCCTCAGTTGATTTTATTTATTAGTGTTATTCGGTCTGTCGGATGCGTTCAATATGGCGTGGATTTCGCAACTTTCCGAGGCCAAGTGCTTGGCTTGCCACAATTTAGTTTTCATGTTGTTCGAATCACTCCCCCCACAAAAAAACCCACAAACAAACAAACAAAAAAATGCAGTCAAGCCACAAAACTGTCCCGGGAAGACAATCAATGCCAGGGATTGCCACAAATTAGACCCTGGCCGCTTGTTTTCCCCTCTCCGACATTCTGGCCGGTCAATGAAGCGTACCCGCGGATTTGTTCATTGTTATTAAGCATCCCTGCATCCTTTCCTCCTCTCGCGGGTCTTAACCGTGATGACAATGCTTTCCATTGCATGCTCATTATTTACAATCCACCGTAAACAAAGCAGCGCTTTCATGTAAGCACAAACTACACAGTGAATACCCTCTAATAGCGCATATCAATGCCTATTAGGAGCAAAAAGAACAACTAAATAGTACCATGTGAGTCTCTTTGGCTTGGTCCACTTTAAGGTCCACTTAAAAACTATTAAAGCGCAGGACAAAAGTTAAATGACATTACCGCCCCATGTCACCATCATAAAAGGATTAGAATGATTTTTAACACTTGTACCTGCTATAAGGTCCAATTAAAAAACTTGTGGAGGGATTTAAACATAACTAGCATCCTTAGCTTAGCTTCGGTCGCATAGCGTTAGCATTCTGGGTTAACGGCACAGCATTATTATTATTATTTTTTTTACAAACAAGAGTGGTGTTTGATGGTGCACATACATTCTATTTTACCTTTTCACATTTCTATAAACATTTAAGGAAGAAGCAGGTTGTTAAAGAGAGTGGACACGCGCGAGAGTGTGGGTATTTTCAAAAAAGGCTCGCAGCTAGTCTGCTAGCTCAATGTTAACACACGATGCAAAACGCCACAATGAAACTGGCATCCATTTCGCGTTAATTATAACTCTTAAAATCATGGCTATTTGAACACAAATGGTGACAGACTGACAGCCCTCTCAGGCATTTGTTCTTTATCCTCTGCGAAAAATGGCTAATGCTACTGTAGCTTACTGAGTCAGTTGTGTATGTCTGTATGATACTGCCCCCTGGTGGCCAAGGCACGCAAACCGAAAAACAAGCACACAGTGTTGATTTTTGAGGCAAGTAACCCACTATGCGGCTGGCTACATAGCTTTAGCCATTACCAAGCTAGCAAAAGCATTGCATTATTTTACCGATAATACAAGCACAGTACACATTCACCTGTTGATTTGTTTTCTTTAAATATAGAACATTTTGTTAGCTTAGCTATTTGGGGTATGCCTGGCGATTTTTTTTTTCTTTTCGGAATTTACCTGACTCTGCGGATGGCCACTTAGATTTATCCTGAGCCTGAATTTATCTGGGTAAATTTGGGGTATTGAAAAAGGACCAAGAAAACATTTCCCTTCAATCACACGTGAAAGAGACAAGAATATTTAGAATCATTAATTTGATTATGACTATGCAGACAGTCGCATAAGTTTATCCAAAGCTTGCAATAAATCAAATGCTGCGTTGTGATTGGCCAGTGTGCGTTTTCGGGGGTCCGGTGTGCATCGGCCCACGTTCAATATGTAAAGTCATCTCATGAACGAAGCGTTTCGGGTGTACATGACAGATTGATGGTGGTGTCAGATTGATGGTGCCGCTACATCTGCTCTTTCCATCCTGGGAGTGCAAATAAGACGCGCGGCGCGCCGCTGGCCACCGCCCAGGGCGTCCGTCCGACTGCCGCTTCGCGATGCGCTCCCTCATCCAACGTCAATCGGTCGTAAGGACAAACCTACATTTGTCTACCTGTCAGCGGCCGGGCCTTGTAACTCGATGCAGCTGCGACCGTCCCTACTCGATAGTCATGAGGTGCTTGAAAATGTCTAAATGCAGCAGCACTGACCTCCCTCCAAAGATGGAGCCTGTCTTTTATCAGTGCCCATTAAAGGGGACACGGGTCCTCTCTTTGTACGCATGTGTGTGTACATGTGTGAGTGTGAGTGTGTGTGTGTGAGGCCACATTAATCTCCATGAGTGAGCACTAGCAGGTGTTAACCTATGTCACGACTAATCACCACAGCAACAGACTTGCGACACCTGGACGGGTTGGTGACATCCACCGAACATACACACGCGTACACGCTAACAGGCACGATAAGCTCTAGTCGTATAGGTTCACTGACTCGAATTGGCAGACTTGGATGATTCGATGGTACACGTTCAAGCACGTTCATTCGAGAGATGCTGATTGCACAATTTAATAAGTCAACACACAGACTAGCTAACGGTTAGCCACTGAACAGTTAGTGCTATCCTGAGTCAACACGACCAACTCTACACTCTCATTCGCTGACTCTGATGTCACTCAACAGGCTCGGCCCTGCCTTTTAAAGCACACACATACAAAGTCACAGATAATACAGTGTAAAATGTGAGGATAGCGACCCCAAGTGAAAAAAATAATAATAATAAGACCTGCACCTCACATGCAGGTTTTGTATTGTTATTACAGCAAGAAAACAACCGCTCAGCATCTTCCTCCCGTGTGTCCTGCAGCTAAATACCCTGCTGACGATGATAGCTGGAGACTCCGCCCACTGACACACTACCAGGAAATTGCAACAAAAGGAAAAAACAGCCAGCAGACGGCGACAACAAAAGCAGGATTGTGGATAAAGATAAACAAAAAAAAATGTAAGTAATAATGTAATGTAAGTAAATATATGGTCACTACTGTGGGTTTTTGTCTCTCGCTGCGGGTTGTGGAACATAACCCTCGCGATAAACGAGGAACTACTGTATTGTTGTTTTTTTTACTCGCGTTGGCAAACTCACCGGATACACAGCAACCTCGGATGATCTGGTTGTGTCAGTTCACTGATTCTAGTTAGCGACTGGTGTGATTTGTTTATATTGGTTCACTGACTCAAGTTAACTGCAGACTTAACATGATTCAGATCGGTTCTCTGACTTGGGTCAACCATGCACTGGAATTGCTGGACTTGCTGGAAGCGCAGCAGACTTACTTGATTCAGTTGTATCGGTTTCCCGATTTGAGTCAGTCGGTTCGCCAGAAACACGGGAGACTCGGGTGATTCAGTTCTGTCGAAGGACTGACTCGAGTTAGCGACTCATCTGATTCAGTTCTATCGGTACCGTACACAAACTCGGATGATTCATTTGCACAGACTTTAGTACACCGCAGCCTTGGATGACTTAGTTGTACCGGTTTACCGAGTCAAGTTAGCTTCAGACTTGGACAATTCAGTTGTATCGATTCAATGACTCAGTTCGGACTGACCGGAAAAACGGCAAACTCATGTGATTCAATTCATATAGAAATCAACGTCTTAAAGTAGCGAAGGGGACCTGCAAATTTGCTCCCTGTTACCATACCAAGTCAAATAGAGACTGGTCTTACCGATACCAATATCGACATTTCCGTATCGATCTTAAAGTCTGAATTGCTTCTTTCTTGTGCGGTTTCCAGCCAGATGAAAATTTGTTTAAAAAACTAAGTCAACATTTGGCGAGGATATGGACACTTTTGGGCTGTAGTGATTGTATAGGGACATAATCAAAACAGCTAAATGAGAGCCTTATTGTTCACAATAGACAACATCCATTCCTGAGCACAAAATATAATTTTCAATGCTGCCTTAATTCCTTTGCAGGAAATGCTCCAGGAGCACATTGCCATGGAATGTGGGTTTCCCAAAAGGCCATACTTCACTGCAATGAGGTAAAAGGGGGCATAGGGGTATATGGGGCCCGTTTTGACTGCCACACGCTGGGATTGCCAGGGGTCACTGCCCCTGGAGAGCCGGACCCTTAGGCCCCAGACTCTCGATAAATGATTTGGAGGTGGAAATGTCAGAGTTTGTCTTGCCCCCACCCACCCCCCCTACCCCAGCGTCCTTTGGGACTGTGGGGACATAAGGAACCACGATTTCCCCCAAATAATTGTCTACTTGGACAAATACACGTGACATAAATATTGTTATTGTTTACATGGCATCTGTGAAGCTGATGTTTAGAGATAGTCTAGAAATGGAATTGATGGAAAGTGTGACAAAAATTGTTTGATTATTTTTAATTTAATTTCACTGTGTCATTAGTGTATGTTGTATGTTTTTATAAAATAACCATATTCTGGTGCGACTGACTGGCGACCAGTTCAGGGTGTAGTCCGCCTTTCGCCCGAAGTCAACTGGGATAGGCTCCAGCGCCACGTGACCCTAACCAGGATAAGCGGTGTTGAAAATGGATGGATGGAACCATTTTCTGGACTGCTATTTTTCCATTCCATTCCAAAAATTTTTTTTTTTTGGGGGGAACCGGCAGACTGGAATGGATTAATGGCATTTCCATTCTTTTAAATGGGAAAAGTTGCTTTGAGATGCAGTCGAGTAAAGAAACGACCCTGTTTACTTGATAAGGAAAGATGGATGGAATAGGGAAATAAACGTTATAAGATCAGTAGGGGGGAGCAAAGGGGGGGCGATGTAATGCTGGCGGGTTGCCCCCCCCACGCCCCCACCCTTGACAACCTCCCCTCTTGGACAGCTGTCATCTTTCTAATCATTTCTTTATTTTGCAGGAAGAGCTTGTCGCCAGGGGAAACGCGCCACTTCCGGCCAGTCGAGGGGGGGAAACCCGACGCCGGGACCCGCAACGTCTGCAGCCGACATCACAAGGGAACGACGACGCCTTTCATCCCGCCTGTGTTTCTTTGCTTTCTTTCGCCCTCTATGCACACAGTCATCAGTATCAGCACCCCCCCCCCCCCCCCCCCCCCCCCCACCAGTACTCGTCCTCAGGGGGTGTAACTTGACTTCTCAGTAGTAATAGTTTGCCTTTGACATCTAAATGATTATTTAGGGTTTCATTTTGGAAGGCGTAAGAGTTTGCTGACGCTTGGATAAGATCTAATTAACCCAAATGGGCTCACTGCTTTACACAGTCCACAGCGGCGATGTTTGAATGTTGTCGATGTCCATTGTCGCCATATTTTTTTAGTTGACTCATAAACATTCATTCATTCATTCATATTCCGTTCCGCTTCTCCTCACTAGGATCGCAGGCGTGCTGGAGCCTATCCCAGCTAGCATCGGGCAGGAGGCGGGGTACACCCTGAACTGGTTGCCAGCCAATCGCAGGGCACATATAAACAAACAACCATTCGAACTCACATTCACACCTACGGGCAATTTAGAGTCGTCAATTAACCTACCCTGCATGTTTTTAGGATATGGGAGGAAACCGGAGTGCCCGGAGAAAATCCACGCAGGCACGGGGAGAACATGCAACAGGCTAGGCCGGGATTTGAACCCCGGTCCTCAGAACTGTGAGGCGGATGTGCTATTCACTTTGTCACCGTGTTGCCGACTCATAAACAAATTCAATATATTTTATTGTGCTTTTCATTTTCTATTTTTGCGTATGATCATTAGAAAGTTTTGGAAAAAATCAAAGATTTCATTGGACAGTGACTGTGCAAAGTAGAAAAGTAGCATTTATACATTTTGTAATTTGGGCAAGACCATTTTATCACCATAAAAGAAATTCCACATCTTTTCAATTATTGTATTTTTTTTTTCATTTGAGTAATTCAGAATTGAATGTTCAAAAAGATATTGTAATTGGTGGCATACTGCCATATTTTGAAGACTACTTAAAAAAGTGATTTTTTTCTGCTAATATATTTTTTTTAAATACAAATTACAAGCTCCAACCATGTTAAAATAATAACGACAACAATAATAATAATATCCAATGTATACGCTTTTTTTTTTTTTTTTTTTTTTTTTTTTTTACAAATTGATTTTATAAACATTATATGCTCTGACCATGTTCAAATTATGTCAAAATAGTATAGTGTTTTGTGGCAGAATCTAACTTTTATCTTTTGCACCACATGGGAAGAATTATAATTTGTTTAATTACAAATACATTTTATGTAAATGATATGCTCCAACCATGTTAAAAATACTGCCAAAATATTTGCTTTCACTTCTACTTTTTGGCTTTATTTTTTTGGGGTGATAAACTGCATTTTCCTTTGACCCCCACTAAATTCATGTTAGAAAATGATTGTGTGTTTTGTGACCGTAGTAATATAGTATGTCTGCTCCATCCCAAACCTCGAGAAGGCCTTGAAGAGAAAAACACCCCCCTGTCCGCCATCCCGGCAGTCCGGCATAATCAAGCCCAACCTCCCAATCACAAAACCCAAGTGGAGCGCAACTTTACAGCTATGACCCCCCCCAGACCTCCCCCACCCGCCCCACCGCCCCGGACCGCTCAACCATTGCCCACCCATTCATGCTGATTGTTCCAGTTATGGAAATAGTGGTGAGTGTAAACACGTCATTATTGCAAGCCATGAGAGTCTTCGGCGCGTGGAGTCGACAATTGATAATGACATCACAAAGCGTTATATGAAAACGTAGCGTACTCTGATGGAGTAATAGATGCATGAGTGTCCCAAAAACATGCAGCATGTTTGAAATGTAAACATTTTCAGAGACTGATTGACCAAACCACAGGACCGTTACCTGTCAGGTCTCAGCAGCACTTACGACCTTGATGAGATGTGTGTGTGTGTGTGTGTGTGTGTGTGTGCGTGTGTGTGATTAAGTATGATTGAACCGGGGGCCTCCTACAAACACCCCCCCCCCCAGAGAAAAGTCCTCTCTGGTTAAGATCAGAGGCAGTCAACTCAACTCAGAAGTGACAACGTCGTCGTGTAATCGAAATTATTGTCCATCTATGTTCTCGCTGATAAATCTTAGGCCCCCCCCCCCACCAAAAAAAAACAAAAAAACGACAACTATAACATTATATTTTATAGAAACATAGCGTAAGAACATAATTAAATCAAAGGCAAAGAATTAAAAAGTTTGTGCATCAAGATTTAACGCGTCAATTCAAATCATTCTGCTGCTCCTTCTAGTGTGCCCGCCTTGTCCATCAGGGGGCAGTATAATACAGACATGCAGACACAACGAAGAAGAATACCTCTATTGTGTTTTCACTGTAGCACTTACAAACTATATTTATAATTTCTAATATACCTGTGCCGGAAAAAGCGAAGCGTGGAGAGTCTCTGTCGCGGAAATGGACGTAGACAGCCAATGGATGGGTGGTTATTTATGGATTGATTTATTTTCGCAATTGCCCGGTTCATTTATGCGTGGCCGCATCGCTGGCTGTGCGATGGGCCGAGGGGGATTACAAAAATGATTAGCGTCGGTGTGCGTTCTGTGCTGTTAGCGTGGCACCATTGTGTTGTGAATCCCCAGGTGATTGACAGCGGGGGGATAAGATGGATACCGGCCACGGATACACCAGCTGTGTCATTCGCAATTGGCAGCTGTGTGATGGCCGATATTAAATCTGGGCTTTACTTTTTGGCCGTTCAAATTATTGTGTGTGGTGGGGGATTCCCCGCATCCCCCCCGGATCTTGTGTCGCATTCTGTCGCAGCGGCTCTGCACTCTGACAAGTCAACACCCACACCGAGACCCTCCACTCCTCCCACTGAAGGCTAAACCCATATACATCTACTGTCGATATACTGTATATAGTTACATATATACTTTATATATTGATAGATAGATAGATGGATGGATAGATGTTGTGACCTCCAAACTTCGCCGCCCAAAATGTTTTCACCCCCAAGCTGAAAATATATTTGTGACCCCCGTTTTCAGTTTGTCAAAGGTGTGTATTTTTGGTGGGCTGCAGACTTGTTTTATTATATTTTTTCTACCACTTACTTGACTTAAGTTTCCCCCACCCCACTGCAGACAATGTTTTTGTGTCATGTGCTTGTGGACAAAATATGCCATTGATGTTGCCTTTTGGCTTCACCTTTCTCGTGTTGATGTTGAGAATCTGTGTGTTTGTGTTGGGTGTGGATGATTCCCAAGGGTGCTTCAAACAATTTGGCCGATGACCTCATCCAGTGTACGTGCTTGTCAATTTCAACAAGTGTGAAATATGCTTACGCAGCACTTTAGTTTTTTTTTTTTGGTAGAGTGGATGGAAACACTATAGTTTCTCACTTAGTTCAGTAGTGTGGGAGCAGATGGCTCCAGCGCATGCTGGGTAAAACAGTTGTCATATACCAAAGCTGTGATGTACGCTTATCTAAACAAATTCAATTCACATGAAAAAGTGGCACCCCAAAATGTTTCACCCCAAAAAATGTTGACGAACCCAAAATTTCACTGAAAATTTTGTGACCAACATTTTGTGCATTTTCAAAGAGGCAAAGTCAGAATCAGAATCAGAATCATCTTTATTTGCCAAACATCTGCGATCCCCAACATTTTGTAACCCCTTGACATTTTGCACCTCCAAAATGTGATCCACGAAAATGTGTGACCCCTCCCAAATTATTTTGTGACCTCCAACATTTTGCAAACTCCAAAATTGCACACCTTCAATATATTGTCCATCCATCCATTTTCAACACCGCTTATCCTGGTTAGGGTCGCGGGACGCTGGAGCCTATCCCAGCTAACGTCGGGCAAAAGGCGGACTACACCCTGAACTGGTCGCCAGTCAGTCGCAGGGCACATATAGACACGGACAACCATTCGCACTCACATTCACACCGTCACTGAGTGGGAACTGAACCCACGCTGCCTGCACCAAAGTCAGTCGAGTGTACCACTACACCATCAGTGACTCAATATATTGTGACACCCCAAAATGTTGCAGCCCCCGGAACATTTTACTGTGCCCACAAAAGTGTGACAACTCAAAATTTTGCCCATCCAAAATCATTTTGTGAGCAACATTTTGGGGAACTCAAGATGTCAAAATTCTAGATTTTAAAACTGCATAACGACATTTTGGGGAACTTAACTGCATAACTTCACACAAGCATTTATTCTAAAAATATATGTTGACAGTAAAACAACGCATCTGCCTTTACTTGCTTAGTGTTGCTTTTAATGTCTTTTCATGCTGTGTGCTGGCGCATCCAATGTAATCGTGCTTTAAAGATTTTGGGGTTTATTTCTCCTTTAAATCTTGTGAGCCCCCAAAAATGTTGCACCCAGGGGCGACTGTCTTTCTAATACCACCCCCAACCTAACACACCACATGCTTACACGTATCCATTGTGCAGACTCCCAAAGGTAGCGTGCAGCCACATTAAAAGGTGAGCATTGTTATTGTGCCCGGGGTCCTGCTAGACTCATCACTTATCCTCTATCGGCCTCCAGGATGTCTGCCGCCCGGCCCGTTTGTTTTACGGGCGGAGGGGGGGGGGCACGGGGAGCGGGCAACACTAAAGTAGAAACACATCTTTCATGTCTAAATAAATCTGACAAAGAGATGCTTTATGAAGCCTCACTGTCAGGTTGTCCCGCAGGCAAAGTGGCCGGAACGTTTAATCCGATCGGCAACCGTCTTAGCAGATGCTCCACTTGGCTGGAAGTTCCGCACCCACTCGCGCTCCACTGTTATATCACCATGTCCTGTTATTCTTTATGGCTTCCATAGGCACTGAAGAGGAGAGGAGTTATTTTCTTTTCATTACTCTGCTCTCGTGGGACAACTCGGACCGAGCGCCCGCCCCCCTCGCTTTAGCTCCACAAATTCTTTTCAATTAATGGCCTTATCCCGGCAGATGCTGGAAACATTAGGCTGATGGGACGGGCGCCCCTGCAGGCTGTAAATCTACAGAACTGCGATACTCCAATATGGCAATCGTTGTCTTATTGCGTCCTCCGCGGTCCCAAAACGGCAGCGGTAGAGCATTGGGAGCGTGAATAATTTATCCCGAAACCCTATCACTGTGTTTGTATCAGTTTCCATCATAAAGCGGGATGAGAGCTGGGGATGGCGGGAGACATGGGATGGGGGTGGGGGCATCAACCAGCGTGACCGTACAGTAGAGGGTCAAAGACGTGCACGTAAATCGACTGTCAACTGTGCAAGAGAGCCAAAAGCAAACGCTGACCATGACTAATAAGGCCAAATACTTTTAAAACATTCAATGGTGGTGTCGTCATCATCTCGAAATTTGAACAAGCAAGAGGCCAAAGACGACAAAACACAACAAACGCAGCCAATCACTTGTGATACCACAATTATTTTTGATGGATACAAGTTGTGACTTCCCAAAATTTTCCACCCTAAAATGTTGTGCCACTAAAATATTGCCCTCAAACTCCCAAAATTTCAGGAACCTAAAATATACGCATCATCCCAAATTATTTTGGAACCCGCAACATTTTGGGGCTCCCAAAAATGTTTTCTGACCGCAAACATTTTGTGACATCATGAAACTTTTCAACCATCCAAATTTTGTGCCTCCGTCCCCTCAAATGTGACTATCAAATATTGGGTTACATTAAAGCCGGGGTCCCCAACCACCGGGCCTCGCAAATAAAAAATATAAATAAAAACGTGTAAAAATTCTGTAACCCAACCATCAAGTCTGCCCTGTCGCCGATTAGCTTCTGGAATGTCCATTAGTGATTTATTGTGGAGACTCCTTAATTTATCAAGCACAATTGTTACCTATCACTTACCGCCTTGAAGATGTGTAAAAATACATTTTCCTGCCAGACCCAGCTGTGCGTCAGCTCAAAATCTCAAGCCGTCACTCCCACTGAGACCAGCGGATTTGGATTTGAAGGCCTGCTCCCGCCAGGCTATGTGCGCCTGAAGCCCAGCCCAAAAACCTCCCCCGGTTCCATCGGTGGGACTGAGCGAACGTCTACTTGTCAGGCTGCTCTTTTAAGTGGGACATGGGAGAAAAGCCCAGACTGAGTAAAAAAAAAAAAAAAAAAAAAAACACTTTCAAAACACTTTTGCACGTTCTACCTGCTGAAGGTGTTTTCACTTATCAAGTAGCATCCAGGGAGAGGAACTGTATCGCTTTCCTATAAAAACCTTCATGACACTTTTATATTTTAAAAGGGAATTCAGTTTGATGCGAGCAGTCGCTCTAAAAAAAACACGAACAAAAACCTCACCTTAAAATGGAAACAATGTGTTTAGTTTCTAATAACCAGTTTCTGAAAGAATCAGAATCAGAGTCAGAAAAAAAACAACTGACACAACACAGCAGTCTTACACAACAGCCTTACACAGGTAATTGCAACGGTGGTCTTTAACAGTATAACCAGTATACATACTACGGAGCTTATTTGCTAACCTGGCCGAGTGACTGCAAACCAGAAACCTGGAAACAGGATCACTATTGTTGGAGGTCATGTATTGTGGTGTAAAACACTGGAAAGTGAAACACAACCTGATGTAGTTTGTTGTCAAGACCTGGCTAGAATTACACATAACAAGTGAGGGCGGGCTAGGGCCGATTTTGTAATGAAACTGGGCCTGATTTGAAATGAAGGTCAAGTGCTGAATTGCATCTGATTTGATTTAGTTTTATATTTTACCTTTAGAAAAGTGTTGTGGGATTTATGATTCCAGAGATAGAGGTGTGCCAACTCTTTTGTTTGGTAAAGGCTGTCAAATCAATGTAGCTATATGCTATAAGGTGTACCCTCAAATTTTTACCCACACACCAAAATTTTGCACCAAGGGGCTAGTACGTTTTGAGCCACCGCCATCGTGTTGTTGTTAAGGTTTCGTCTTGCAACTGCAAGCAAGGTACTAAAAAATAGTTTGAACATGGGTTGCCCACCGCCTGTTCTAGTGTATTGGCGTGACAGTTGTGACCGCCCCGCTGATCCTGTGCTTGACCCACAACTGGACCTTCTGTGGCAGGTAGCTGTTGACTTCCCGCAGCGTGTGAGTTACTTGGTTCATATCGCTCTTGAGTTTGGCCAGCTCCCGCCGTTGTTCATTGACTATCTTGATGAGCTCGCTTCGGGGCTTCTCGATCTTCTCAATGTGCCGCAGCATGTGCAGCTCCTTCTGCTTGAGCTGCTTGCGAAGGTTGTGGATGGTTGTGTCGTAGCGGTCGAACCTTGACTTCTGCGATTCCACAGCTTGGAACACCAGCTCGGCCGTTTGCGACAAATGCGAGTCCTTGTCGTCGGCGAACAGTTTTGCTTTGATGCGGATGATCTCCTTGATGAATTTCTTGGGGTCATTGACCAGCGACATGGACGTCTCGATGTCCAGGCTGATGTTCCGGATGAAGGTAGACTTGGCGGATACATGAGATTCCAGCTTCTGAATGCTGGCCTGTTGACTCTTCATCCGGTGGTCCAGGAACTTGATCCTGTCCAACAGGTCGTTGTGCTTCCGCAGTACCAAACCCGAATGTTTTTTGGTGAACAGGTGAGCCTTCTGCTCGATTTCGTACTTGTTCCACATGGACTCCATCTCCTTCTCCAGGCGGGTCACGCGCTCATTCAACGTGGCCGTGCGCTTCTGCTCCCTCTGCAGCTTCTCCGTCAACGCCTCGATCTGGATCAGCAGGTCGGCGTTTTCCACCCGCTTTTTCTCCAATTCTAGGGTCTTGCTTTTGAGCCTTTCTCTCAGGGCTTCGTTCTCTTTGACCTTTTCCTCTGTGGTCGTCGACAAGGTCTCCACTCGGTCCGTCAGCACCTTGTTCTTCATCTTTGCCGTCCTCAGGTCCACCTGGTAGTCAAACTCGATCTTGGCCGTCATTTTTCGGTGCGCTTCACGATCCTTTTCGTACCGCTGCACTGCACGTTTAAGTTCCTGCTTCAGCGTGCTGTTTTCATCTTTGATGTCCTGGACGCGTTTCTCCATGTTTTCCATCTCGATGCGTTGCGCGTCCGTCTTCGCCTGCAGTGCCCGTTCTTTATCGCGGAAACTGTTATGGATTTTGTCCTCCGTCTTCTTGACGTTTTCCTTGTGCTGCTCGGCCTGTACTGCCAGTCTCCGCTCCAAGTTCCCCTCAACCTCCTCCAGATCGCTGATCCTCTTCTTCATCTTGACCTCAAGTGCCTTCAGGTCACTCACTTGGTTCTCCAGGAGATTCCTCTTCTGTGTCAGCAGGAATATTTTAGCTTCGTAGATTTTCTGCTGTGAGAGTAATTCCACGTTCTCCTTGTTGATCGTGTCCAGTTTCTCCTCGAGGGCCTGGTGCTTGGCTTGCGTTGCCTCTACTTTTTGATTGCGCACCTGGATGTCGCTTGCCCAGAGGTTGTTGAATTCACCAGCTTTCTCCATCAGCTTCCTGTTCTTCCACTTGAGGATGCAGTCGGACTCTGTGCTTGAGGTCGCCATTGTTTGTATTGGACTCCTTAATCACAAATACAGAATGAAAAGAGCAATGTGTTGGGGAAACCCTCTCCAAGTCCAACACTAGTGACTTGTACTATCAAAGACGCAAAGGCATCAAAGACGTGCATGATGTCACAGAAATTAGCACTGTGCCATCAACATCCTTGAATTGCCCTGAATGTCTTCCGTGACTTTGACGCTGCTCAAGTAACTGAGGACAACAAGCTTTGCCAAACGCTTATTGGACTTGAAGCTCGATTCCTTTTTTGACAGACTTGTCTGCTCTTGTAAGCATTGTCTGTAGGTGTCAGAAGTCCAGGGAACTCCGACTGTCTGGTCACCCAAAGTGGGATAGTTAGTGGATGGATCATTTGGGAGGGATATCATGACTAGTGGGGGGTGCTGCTATGATTGACAAGTGAGGCCATCCAATGATTGTGTAAGCAGAGACTGTATATGTCAAGTGGGTAATCACAGGGAGATTCAAGTGTCTGATCATCTTAAGTGGGATCATCGTGGACGTTGGATGGCTCTTCTGGGAGAAAAACTGAATTTTTTATAAAACTGAACCAAACACCTTGGTGGAAACGAAGCTTGACAAATTTGTTTGATTTGGTCCAAACTTTAATTTACTTAAAGCCAAAGTTGTTATGTGTGTGTGTGTGTGCTTAACGCTGATATGTAGTACCTGCATGAAGCTTTGAAACGGCATACTAGGTACTAGGTATTCACTATTTACCAGCAACTACGATACTAAATTTAATTTAGTCATGTTATTGCATTCTTCTTCCATTCTTTTCAGTCATACCTCATTTTGTAGTTAATTTTTCATATTTTGTTTTACTTTATTCCATTATTATTATTTTACAAAAACTGTACAGATTCGATTCAATTTAATGAACCCTCCTGTTGAATTGATCTTGGTTTAGGAAACTCTGGCACTGACATGATCTTAGAATTAGGAAAGCCTGCAGCAACATATTCCATCCATCCATCCATCCATTTTCTACCGCTTATCCGAAGTTGGGTCGCGGGGGCAGTAGCTTTAGCAGGGACGCCCAGACTTCCCTCCTCCCAGCCACTTCATCCATCTCTTCCGGGGGGATTCCAAGGCGTTCCCAGGCCAGCCGAAGGATGTAGTCTCTCCAGCGTGTCCTGGGTCGTCCCCGGGGTCTCCTCCCGGTGGGATGTGCCCAGAACACCTCACCGGGGAGGCGTCCGGGAGGCATCCGAATCAGATGGCCCAGCCACCTCATCTGACTCCTCTCGATGTGAAGGAGCAGCGGCTCTACCCTGAGATCCTCCCGGATGACCGAGCTTCTCACCCTATCTCTAAGGGAGAGCCCGGACACCCTGCATTGGAGACTCAAGTTGACCGCTTGTATCCGGGATCTTGTTCTTTTGGTCACGATCCACACCTAGTGACCATAGGTGAGGGTAGGAATGTAGATTGACCGGTAAATCGAGAGCTTCGCCTTAGCTCCTTCTTTACCGTAACGGATCGATACAAAGTCTGCAGAACTGCAGACGCTGCACCGATCCGCCTGTCGATCTCCCGTTACATTCTTCCCTCACTTGTGAACAAGACCCCAAGATACTTGAACTTCTCCACTTGGGGCAGGATCTCATCCCCGACCTGGAGAGGGCACGCCACCCTTTTCGGACTCAGGACCATGGTCTCAGATTTGGAGGTGCTGAGTCTCATCCCAGCCGCTTCACACTTGGCTGCGAACTGCTCCAGTGAGAGTTGGAGGTCACGGCTTGATGAAGCCAACAGAACCACATCATCTGCAAAAAGCAGAGATGCAATACTGAGGCCACCAAACCGGACCCCCTCTACGCCTCGGCTGCGCCTAGAAATTCTGTCCATAAAAGTTATGAACAGAATTGGTGACAAAGGGCAGCCTTGGCGGAGTCCAACCCTCACCGGAAACGAGTCCGACTTACTGCCGGATATGCGGACCAAGCTCTGACACCGGTCGTAGAGGGACCGAACAGCCCGTATCAGGGGGTTCGGTACCCCATACTCCTGAAGCACCCTCCACAGGACCCCCCGAGGGACACGGTCGAACCCCTTCTCTGAGTCCACAAAACACATGTAGACTGGTTAGGCGAACTCCCATGCACCCCCGAGGACCCTGCCAAGGGTGTAGAGCTGGTCCACTGTTCCACGGCCAGGACGAAAACCACACTGCTCCTCCTCCTGAGACGCCGGATGGTGGACCAGAAGTCTGGAAGTCTTTCTCTATGGCCTCACCGAACTCCTCCCATACCCCGTGTTTTTGCTTCAGCAACCACAAAAGCTGCATTCCGCTTGGCCAGCCGGTACCCATCACCTGCCTCAGGAGTCCTACAGGCCAAAAAGGCCCGATAGGACTCCTTCTTCAGCTTGACAGCATCCCTCACCGTTGGTGTCCACCAACGGATTCGGGGATTGCCGCCACGACAGGCACCAACCACCTTACGGCCACAACTCCGGTCGGCTGCCTCAGCAATGGAGGCGCGGAACATGGTCCACTCGGACTCGATGTCCCCCGCCTCCCCCGGAACATGAGCAAAGTTCTGTCTGACAGGGGATTCCACCAGACGTTCCCACAGACCCTCACAATACGTTTGGGCCTGCCGCGTCGGACCGGCATCTTCCCCCACCATCGGAGCCAACTCACCACCAGGTGGTGATCAGTTGACAGCTCCGCCCCTCTGTTCACCCGAGTGTCCAAGACATGTGGCCGCAAGTCCGATCACACGACCACAAAGTCGATCATCGAACTGCGACCTAGGGTGTCCTGGTGCCAAATGCACGTGTGACCACGCTTATGCTTGAACATGATGTTCGTTATGGACAATCCGTGATGAGCACAGAAGTCCAATAACAGAACACCGCTCGGGTCCTGATTGGGGGGCCGTTCCTCCCAATCACGCCCTTCCAGTTCTCACTGTCATTGCCCACGTGAGCATAGAAGTCCCCCAGCAGAACGATGGAGTCCCCAGCGGGAGCACTCTCCAGCACACCCTCCAAGGACTCCAAAAAGGGTGGGTACTCTGAACTGCTGTTTGGTGAATAGGCACAAACAACAGTCAGGATCCGTCCCCCCACCCAAAGGCGGAGGAAGGCTACCCTCTCGTCCACCGGGGTGAACCCCAACGTACAGGCCCCGAGCCGGGGAGCAATAAGTATACCCACACCTGTTCAGCGCCTCTCACCGTGGGCAACTCCAGAGTGGAAGAGCGTCCAACCCCTCTCGAGAGGACTTGTACCAGAGCCCAAGCTGTGCGTGGAGGCGAGTCCGACTATATCTAGTCGGAACTTCTCGACCTCACACACCAGCTCGGGCTCCTTCCCTGCCAGAAAGGTGACGTTCCACGTCCCTAGAGCCAGCTTCTGTAGCCGGGGATCGGATCGCCAAGGTCCCCGCCTTCGGCCACCGCCCAGCTCGCACTGCACCCGACCCCTATGGCCCATCTCACAGGTGGTGTGCCCATGGGAAGGGGGACCCACGTTACCCTTTCGGGCTGTGCCCGGCCGGGCCCCATGGGTGCAGGCCCGGCCACCAGGCGCTCGCCTTCGAGCCCCACCTCCAGGCTTGGCTTCAGAGGGGGGGCCCCGGTGACCCGCGTCCGGGCAAGGGAAACCTCTATCCAGTTATTGTATTCGTCATAGGGATTTTTGGAGCCGTGCTTTGTCTGGTCCCTCACCTAGGACCTGTTTGCCATGGGTGACCCTGCCAGGGGCATAAAGCCCCAGACAACTTAGCTCCGAGGATCATTGGGACACACAAACCCCTCCACCACGATAAGGTGACGGCTCAAGAAGGGGGCAACATAGTCAAATGAGGGAAATTCCGTGACAATATCTTAGAATGAGGAAAATCTAGCAGTAACGTGATCTTGGCTTTAGGAAAATCCAGCAACAATATGATCTTAAAATAAAAAAAATTAAATACCAGCACTCAATTAACTGTAAAAAAAAAAAAAGTAATAAGTGTAATCGACTATGAATATTGATGGAAAATGGTGATTAATATATTTAATAATTAGATATAAACAGTATTTCTTGAGGTATTTTTTTTTTCTGACACTTTTGGGCTAATATGTTTAATTGATATATTGCTATTCCTGAGAAACGAACAAAAATATTCAATTTAAAAGACAGTGTCAACATCAATTTCATGGATGATATCAGTAAACCCGGACAAGTTTCTAGGGTTAGTGCACACCCAGCTCTATATGAACAAGGCCTGACATCAACGTATTGAGTCGACGAAGGAGTCAGAAATGATCTCACACGCTGGCCGAGTCTCGCAGCTTTGTAATGAAGCCATCTTGTGATGTAACAGCGATGTGTACTCTGGCCTCAGCCTATGATGTCGCCCGATGACTGGCTGTCAATTAAAGATCCGCTGGCTCACGATGGCGCATTGTATGCTGGCAACTCGCATTTTTCTATCACTTTGTAAATTGGTGACAAAGGTGGCAGAAGTTAATGGTTCAACCCAGGCAATGCTATTAGAGTTTAGCTTCCTCAGATTCAAGGATTCACCAACTGGGTAGTCAGAGATCCATTTAGGATGAACCTCTCCTTTAAAAAACCGCAAAAGAAAACGGTGATCTGCCACCAAGGCTTCCTGTACAACATAAGGGTGCCACGCGACGAATCCGATGTCAATCCGGTCGTGCTCACCATTCCAGAGCACCAGCGGATACTTACCAATGCCAGGGGTCCCAACGCTATCGAGCGAGAACTGGACGTTCTGAAGAATGTGGCTCATAAGAAACAGGAAGAAATCAACGCCGCCCAGGTTCTGAGGAATCAGATCACGCAGATGGATATGTGCTCCATGAAGCAGGAGGCGGAGACCAAGAAGAATACTGAAAAGCTGGCTTACATGCAGTACCAGCGCCACCGGGAGAAGGCCCAACTGGCCCAGGACACGCAGATCATGAAGCTGGACCGCTGGATCCTCAACAGCAAGATCCAGGCTGAGCGAGACAAGCAGCTGAACTGGAAGAGGCGCTGCGAGGAAGTGGAGCACTCCCGAGAGAAGGCCGAGTTCGACAGGGTGCTCAAGTGCACTAAGATCGCCCTGGCCCAGGAGGACGAGAAGAACAAGAGCCGGCAGGAGGATGGCCGCAAGCACCTGCAGTTCATTAAGGAGCAGGTGAGTAGGATTTCAAAGGGGGGTACATTTTAATTAACTTTCAAAGGAACCGTAGATGGGGAATTTTGGAAATTTCCAAATTGGAAACTTTTCATTGGAATTTAATTAAATTAGACAAGCTCTATTGGCAGTCCCCCTTTTGATTGTTAGTGTAGCTGAATATCATTAATTGTTAAAAATAACAATTACAATTCAAGGTAATTTAAGCAAATGTGTTATTTCAGTAGTGTCTAACTGGTAGCCCTTCGTATTAATTGTTACCCAAGAAGTAGATCTCATTTTCAAAAAAGTTGGTGACTCCTGTTGTAGAAGTACTTTATACGACTATACAGGAGTGGCCGAAGTTCACTTGTAAGTCAAATTTTTCAACTCAAAGCAAAAAAATCAATCGCATAAGTTGCAGCATTCGTAAGTCAGGATACAACTGTACAGTACTTGCACAAATGAGGTCTAGTCATTAGGTTAAAATATACCTGAACTATACTTAAGTTCTCCAATAAGCGCCAACCTTGATAAATTCCTGGTTTATTCCCATAATTTCCCACAAATTCCAATAAATTCCCTTGTAAAGTTTCCAAATTTAAAAAGATTTATGGGATTTTGCAACCCTACAGGTAAGGGAGCGTGAGGAGGAGGCCCTGCTTCGACGTCGGGAGAGGCTCACTGACTTCATTCGCGTCAAAGAGGACTGGAAGGAGAAGGACAAGTGGATGAATGAGCTGAAGGAGGATCGACTGCAGGAACTCCAGACTTCAGGGGTCCCCGAAGAGTACCGCGTCTACGTGACCAAGAAGACCACTGAGGACACCGTCAATCTCATGGATTCCCAGTACCGCACGTACAAGACATACGACATTCTGCCCAGGTGGGTGACGGACGGGACTCGTGCCATGAAAGAACACATCAAGAGTCAGAATGTGGAGAAGAACTTCTGAGGTCTGATTGGGAACCAACCAGCTGGACGAAGAGCACCGGCAGAACAAAGGAAGTGCTCCCATCTCCTGACAACATTCTCTTGGAATTCGACAAATCCGGCACTAACATGATCTTGGAAATAGTAAATTCCGGCAACAACTGGGAACTAGCCGGCACAGATGTAATCTTGGAGTTAGGAAAATCCTGCACCAATGTAATCTTTGAATTAAGAAAATCCAGCACCAATGTGAATTTAAAATTAGGAAAATCCACAACAATATGATTTTGGAATTATCCAACACAATATCAATTTTGGATTAAACTCTGGTACCAATATGATCTTGGAATTTGGAAAATTTGGCACCAATTTGATTTTGGAAATCGGAAAATCTTGGACCTATGCAATCTTGGAATTGTAAAAATCTGGCACCCATGTGAGGTTGGAATTGGCAAAATCCAACACAATGTGAGACTTTTGGAACCCCGTTACTTCAGCCATTGCTAATGTAATACCATTCAAAATGAACAGGATACTTGCTCTGATTTGTCAGAACAGGAACAAATACTATGTACTGTATATGTCACTTTTTTTTTTTTTTTACATTTCTCAGGAAATTGTTGCTTATTAATTATATTAAAGATAAAATAAAGGAATACATATAACATTATGTAGGCCTAGGACTTTTTTGAAGGTCCCGCACAGGGATCCATTCTTGTCTCCCACATATTTGTATTTTAACATACCATACCATTAGCATTTGATTGTATCGCTAGCATTGGTTAGTGGCACCGCACTACACTACTACACTAATCAGTGCCCTAGTCAGGTGTGGCGCGGTGATTGCCGTGTGAACGAGCTTCCCCCAACACCGAATGTCTCGGGTTACGAGGTCGCACATAGAGGATCACGCGGATCTCTCGTTGTCATGGTGCACACACACATACACGTGTACACTTAACATGTACTATACACACGACCCTTAAATCTCTTGGATAAATTGAACACAGTAGACCCTAGAAAAACATCAAACTTATGCTAATGTAAACCTTTGGTGTACTCCACAGTCACAACTTGACTGTGGTGGCCCTCAGGTCTCTTGATGCTCTTGATCATCCAGTGCGGCATGGTTTTCTGTGACGCAGTGTGATGTGGGGAACCGGAAAAAGCTAGGGAAAGCCTCGGTTTCCTGTCCCCCCCCCCCCAAATTCCATGATCCTGTCTGTAGTGCAGGTACACAAAGCCACCCTTCAAAGGTAGGGGTTGGTGGGGTGGAAAATCCAGCCATTGATGATTAACAGATCTGTCCCCCCCGTCGAGACAACCCCCTTCGCTTCCCGAGCCTCCCCCCGGGACTGCCGTGTTTGTTTATGTTTACTAGCAAGACCTTTTACTATTCCTTCCAGTGGTTACATACCTCCTCCACTTTTTCAGATGTATAGTTGCCCCAAAATAGGGTTTACAATGGTTGCTACCAGGGCCATGAATCAGTCAGGAGGGCCTTGACAAAGTCCCTTACAAATCTGCAATGAGAAACCTTGGAGCACCCAAATATGGGCGTCAGACCCAACTTTACATGGGCGTGCTGTTAATTTCCAGCAATTTTATTTAATGTTCAGCCACTTTTACACATTTATGGCTCTTGGAAAAATGTGTTTACAGCTACCAAGGCCTTGGAATAACTAGGAAGGCCCTTTAACCTTCTAAATTGGCAGGGGGGAACCTCCGAGCACCTAGATGTAGCATCAGAGCTCAATTTTGAGGAGCTTTGATTGGACTCACTTTTTGCTGCGGTCCTTTCTCCGACAGTTTTGGCTTTTGGATATTTATGCCAAGTGCTGCTACAGACCCGTGTCAGCCAGGAGGGTGGCCAAAACTTAAAACTAGTCGGACCAGGGACCTCTAAGTGTCCACTAATCAGGCGCAAAGTTACCTCCAAATCAGGTTTAAGGCCATCGCAACCAGGGCCCTGAATCGGCCAGCAGGCCTTGAAACCTTCTGAACCCTCCAGCGGGGACCTTGGAGTACCCAAATAGAGTTATCCGACCAAACATTTGAGGGGCCGGGAAAATTTACCTGCAATTTTTCAATGTTCAGCCACTTTGACATGTCCATAGCTCTCGCAAAACTGCAATTAAAGCTAACATGGCCCTGGATCAGCCAAAAAGACGTTCAAAATCGGCAGTGGTGAATCTCAGAGCACCTAGATATGACATCACATCCCACTTTTGAGGAGCCTTGTTTAGACTCACTTTTTCTGGGGTCCTTTTTGTTATCTAAGGAGGTGGGGCAAACTTTCTCAGGGCTCAGTTCCTAAATTTAATCAGAGCTTAAACTGGTGTTAAGTCACATTTAGGGGATTTTGTCATCTACATATGCCAACGCAAAGGAGATGGGCGCAAATTCCCGGCCAGACCACTTTTCTCCCATCGGCATCCTCTTTTGGTCACAATTTGCCAACATCTGCCGGCTACAGACACTAATTCCCCCACCCCCTAACCAAAGCGGTGACACATTAGACAGCAAAGAGAGGCCTATTAATAGGTCGTAAAGAGAGATGTGGCAGATCGTGTTGTCGGAGGGAGGTTTGATATGCATGTAACACAATCCAAGTTCAATTGTGATGCACAGCCAGAGGCCCCCGCTGTGGAAATCTGCATGAAATCAGTGTCTGGGCCAGCTAGTAAATCACCATTGGCTTGTTTATTGTACTAGTGCACTTTTATGGCGGCTGGGATGTCCTGGTGTCAGGAATGCCCAACACTGGACCTGCTTGAAATTCTCTGGGGTTAAAAAAATGGTGCTTTGTAAGATGGCCGATGTTTTATTACTACTTTGTCCAGAATTTACCTGACTTGCTCATGGATTTTTCCCATTCCAGTAAAATAAGGGCAAAAAAAATCCAACATTCTTAGATTATTTGGGGATTTTTTTAACCCCTTTTTTTATCAAAAGGTTGTTTTGAGCACAATGTCTTTGTCGGGATTGCACAAATTAGATTTTAAACATTAACATTAAATCAATCTGTCCATCATTATATACAATGTGATTTTTTTGCATCTGCAAAGTGGGCTATATTTCCCTTGAATTTTGTTTGTCAGGATGGCATAACATTTTATAAAAATAGATTAGGAAAATGCAAAAAGGAGAAAAAAACGTTTTTTAACATTTTGTCAAGATCTGTGTTTTTGTTTTGATTAGATTTTGTTTTTGTGTTATGTCATGTTTTCCCGGTGTGCTATTTTCATGTTATGTCTTGCTCGTTTTCGTGAGCCCTGTTCCTTGTGTCTACTAATCAGCTCCCTCCAGCCACTCGTGTCTTGTCCAGGTGTGCCTCGTTGTCTTGTTAGTATTTAGTTCCCTGCTTTCCTTCATTCTCTGATGGTGCATTGTCATCATATGTCATGTTTCCTTAGTTCTGTCATTTTTATTTTTTTGGTTTCCTTGTGTTTCTTTGTTACTTGGATCTTACATTTTTGAACGTTGTAAATTTAGTGTTTGCCTTTTTGTCTTTGTGATTTAAAAATTTTTTTTTTTTAGTAAAAATCCTGAACTCCTGCCTTTCTTTTTGCTTCCCTGTGCTTGGGTCCATCTTTTGCCTCAACACCGCGAAAACCCAAATCGTGATCCATTTACTGCACAAATGCTATGCTACGTCCATCATAACTATTTTTTCACTGACACTTGTTTGTCAAAATTAGTTTGTCAGGATGGCACCAAAATGACCGACAGGAAAAGCAATCAAAGATAACCCACCTCCGGAGTTAGCTCGAGAGAGAGAGCAGCGGAGTGACAGTCATTCTGGACAATCTTTCAGCTGTTCGGAAGTGGGGGGGGGGGGGGGGCTCGGGAGTGCTTGGGAGAGGGGGGGGGGGGGGGGGCACATTAGTCTTCATTGTACTGGTGCATTCCGGCGGTTTGTCCAGCCTGAGTACTTTGTCCGGACCTGGCAGGCACACTCGGCTCACCCGGCCAACGCTCCTCATTCCGTGTAAAAAAACTAAACAATGGATGGACATATTGAACACATAGTGCGGCTTTCAAAAACATTCCATGTTTAATTCTCCCATGCGGTTTTGGCTGTCCCCATCCAGGCTTGTGTTACATGTTGTAGCTGAGCCGTGACCATCGAAATGATGACGCTACTTACCTGACCAGCTATTGCTGTTCGATGAAAGTACGTAACTCCCTTTTTGTTGTGTTTTAGATTTTATTTTATTTTTTTAAATAGTGCTTTTTTTCCCCACAAATTTTGGGAAAAAGCAACTAACAACATTTGGAGATACAGTGGTGACTTGAGATAAGAGTGATACCATTATCGTTTAGGGGTACTGTACATGCACACGTTTTTAGCCTGGTTTAAACCTTTTATTTACCATGTGCTATGATCTAATGTAATGTATTACATAACTATGTACAACCCCAATTCCAATCAAGTTGGGACATTGTCTCAAACATAAATAAAAACAGAATACAATGATTTGCAAATCATCCATCCATCCATTTTCTGAGCCGCTTCTCCTCACTAGGGTCGCGGGCGTGCTGGAGCCTATCCCAGCTGTCATCGGGCAGGAGGCGGGGTACACCCTGAACTGGTTGCCAGCCAATCGCAGGGCACATAGAAACTAACAACCATTCGCACTCACAGTCATGCCTACGGGCAATTTAGAGTCTCCAATTAATGCATGTTTTTGGGATGTGGGAGGAAACCGGAGTGCCCGGAGAAAACCCACGCAGGCACGGGGAGAACATGCAAACTCCACACAGGCGGGGACGGGGATTGAACCCCGCACCTCAGAACTGTGAGGCTAACGCTCTAACCAGTCGGCCACCGTGCCGCTGATTTGCAAATCATGTTCAACCTATATTTAATTGAATACACTACAAAGAAAAGATATTTAATGTTCAAACTGATAAACTTTATTCTGCGATCGGCTGGCAACCAGTTCAGGGTGTACCCCGCCTCCTGCCCGATGATAGCTGGGATAGCCTCCAGCACGCCCGCGACCCTAGTGAGGAGAAGCGGCTCAGAAAATGGATGGATGGATAAACTTGATTGTTTTTAGCAAATAATCATTAACTTAGAATTTTATGGCTGCAACATGTTCCAAAAAGGCTGGGACAGTGTCCTGTTTACCACTGTGTTACATCACCTTTTCTTTGAACAACATTCAATAAACGTTTGGGAACTGAGGACACTAATTGTTTTGCTTTGTAGGTGGAATTCTTTCCCATTCTTGCTTGATGTACAGCTTCAGCTGTTCAACAGTCCGGGGTCTCTGTTGTCGTATTTTACGCTTCATAATGCCCCACACATTTTCAATGGGAGACAGGTCTGGACTGCAGGCAGGCCAGTCTAGTACCCGCACTCTTTTACTACGAATCCACGCTGTTGTAACACGTGCAGAATGTGGTTTGGCATTGTCTTACTGAAATAAGCAGGGGTATCCATGAAAAAGATGCTGCTTGGATGGCAGCATGTTTCTCCAAAACCTGTATGTACCTTTCAGCATTAATGGTGCCTTCACAGATGTGTAAGTTACCCATTCCATTGGCACTAACACAGCCCCATACCATCACAGATGCTGGCTTTTGAACTTTGAGTCCATAACAGTCCGGATGGTTCTTTTCCTCTTTGGGCCGGAGGACACGGCATCCACAATTTCCAAAAACAATTTGAAATGTGGACTCGTCGGACCACAGAACACTTTTCCACTTTGCATCAGTCCATCTTAGATAAGCTCGGGCCCAGAGAAGCCGGCGGCGTTTCAGGGTGTTGTTGATAAATGGCTTTTGCTTTACATAGTAGAGTTTCAAGTTGCACTTACGGATGTAGCGCCGAACTGTATCTACTGACATTGGTTTTCTGAAGTGTTCCTGAGCCCATGTGGTGATATCCTTTACACATTGATGTCAGTTTTTGATGCAATGCCGCCTGAGGGATCGAAGGTCATGGGCATTCAATGTTCGTTTTTGGCCTTGCCACTTAGATGCAGTGATTTCTCTAGATTCTCAGAACCTTTTGATAATATGATGGATCATAGATGATGAAATCCCTAAATTCCTTGCAATTGCACATTGAGGAACATTGTCCTTAAACTGTTCGACTATTTTCTCACGCACTCGTTCACAAAGAGGTGAACCTTGCCCCATCTTTGCTTGCTCTTTGCTCTGAGCTATTCAGGGAAACTCCTTTTATACCCAATCATGGCCTCCACCTGTTCCCAATTAGCCTGTTCACCTGTGGATTGTTCCAATCAGGTGCTTGATGAGCATTCCTCAACTTTCTCAGTCTTTTTTGCCACCTGTCCCAGCTTTTTTGGAACGTATTGAAGCCATAAAATTCTAAGTTAATGATTATTTGCTAAAAACAATCAGGTTTATCAGTTTGAACATTAAATATCTTGTCTTTGTAGTCTATTCAATGAAATATAGGTTGAACATGATTTGCAAATCATTGTATTCTGTTTTTATTTGTTTAATACAATGTCCCAACTTCATTGGAATTGGGGTTGTAACTATATCAATCTCAGAGCCCCCCCACCCTTGATGAATGAATTTCAATCGGGAAAAATTTCACTCAGCACCCCTGCCAACCTCCCAACCCTTGAAAAATGTATTTCAGTTGGAGAAGAAATTATCATACACGATAACATTGTGGCTTCTTAAAATGCTGAGTCTCAAGTAACTCTGGGAAACCAGTCGGCACAATGGCTGGTGACCAAAAAAGTGTCAAGTGTAATGTCAAGCCCTGATCACTTAGTACAATTTGTACCTACAATATGTATTTGTAATAGCTTTTATTTTTGGGAGGGGCGTTTTTTTTACTCTGCTGTCTGCTGCCAGATCAGAATTGCAAATGAGAATCACTTCTTAATTGCCTTACCTGGATAAACAAAGGTTAAATAAATCAATACTCCACGGTCTCTCCTCTTGGATAATTCTCCTTATCGAGAAGCGAAAACAGGTGTCCCTTGTTTTCCTCCATTGTTTGTTAGCATGTCTTTTGTGATGCATTCAAATGTTGTCTGTTTGTTTTTTTTTAGTTTCTCCATCTGCGTGGCTATGAACAGAATGTCAAATCCTGGATTATAAATAGCGATGAGACACTTGAAAATCACTCACAAGCATTTGATTAAAATAGACGAGATTAGCATGTGGGCCCGTTGTTTGGTCTAGACGCCGACCAGCTCCAGTTTCTATTTGCTTCCTGGAGGGATTAAACAACTTGTGACACGTGTCAGTCGGGACACGGCGGCCGCGTAATGGCCGCTTATTCAAAATAACAACGGACCATTTTATCTTATCTGTTCCAAACATGCGAAAACAATTTTGGAAAAGAGCCCCGTTCGTGTGCTACCTCACATCTAATTAAAAATAAAATAACAATCATGGAAAAAAGTTCACACATTTGTGCAATGTAGACTGCATCCGGAAAGTATACATGGAATATAATGCCATTTGCTTGTTATAACTCTCTCAAAATAAACTTCAATTTCTATTCTTTTTTATTTTTCAGCTCTAAATCTGATAATACACATATTGAGCTGCTCAAAATGCAACAGTGCTGAACTTTCTCCATTGATAGACAATTTGTCTAACCGTGGACTGGCGAACATCAAGACTTTTAGAGATCCTTTTGTGACTTTTTCAGGCTTTAAGCAAGTGAACAATTTGTAATCATAAGTCTTCTGAGCGCTCGTCTTAACGAGGCATGGTACACATCAGGCAGTGCTTGAACAGTTTGGGGTTCCTGTTCGGATGATATTTGGTCTTGACAAAACACACACAAATAAAATGCAATTATCTACATATTTCCTTTACTTAACAAATCTGGAACACATCAACACTTTTGCAAGCTTTTTTGTTCAATAAAAAAAGCCACATTTTTTTTCTTCTTTGAGAGAGGGCACATGGATATAAGGAAGGAATAGTCCAGTGATTACAAACTTTTACACACGCACAAAAAAAAAAAACAACAACAACAACAACAACCCACCTCTGTACAAGATTGTCTCAGTAAATAAATTTTTTTGTCATTTTTCTTAAATTATTAGAAAAGCCCAGAAACTCCTCAGGAACGAGTCTTTTTGTTTTGTTTTGTTTTGTTTTTGCCTTCTTACAGAGTTCATAAATAAGAAACGCTGGTGGGGAGCTGATGGGGACGGAGGAACCGGGCAGCCTCACAGGGATCGAACCTGAACGAAGTCCAGGCAGTCCATTTTCACAGTAACCACGGCTGTAAAATTCACCTCTCGGGACATCGACGACAAACAAACAAACAAAAAAGTGTTAAGACAAAGTGTGACCGGACGTCAGCACATTTGACCATTCTCCTCTTCTCTTGGAAGATTAGACGCCACAGGTAGCACAACGGGCATTTTGTGTTGGGTTTTCTCCGCGCCCGGAACCGAGCAAAGCCTGATCCGGAAAAGGCAGAAGCCAGGGCATGGTGGACGTTGCTACAGATACTCCAGGTCAAGAGCGTGGTGCAGGGCCATGAGGTCCGAGTGGCTGGAGATTCTCCAAAAGGGCATGTTGTGCTGGAGGGGAATCACAAACCATGGGTCAGTAACTGAAGCATAAATGCACGAAAAACTGTTTTCAATGATGGACCTGAAATTGGCTGGACATGTTTACTGTCACAGGATGCACGAAAAAGTCTCAAGGACCCATGCCTAAAATTTAACAGGAAGTCAGCCATTTTGGTTCAAACCTGGTGGCTTTGTGGCTGAATTCCATGAAAAGGGGGCCTGCAAAGTTACAAAAAAAATGTGCCCCCTCACAACAGTTTCACCGATCGACCTGAAATTGGCCGGACATGTCTATCGTAACAAGACGCACAAATAAGTCTCAAGAGCCCCTGCGTGAAATTAAACAGGAAGTCAGCCATTTTGGTTGAAAGCAGACATTGTTGTTGAATTCCAGGGCGAGCAGTTTGTCTAATTGCACCCCTCGGAAGCAGGTATCCTAATCAGACAGGCAACAAAAAAGTATTCTTCCACAATTCTGCCACTAAAAACAAATTAATTGTTGACTTAGTCACTTTCTCCCTTGTGCGTGAAATGTCTTCAAGCGCTGTCATTAAAGTGGCGCGTTTAGACCGCGAACAATGCTCCCACCGGAGGCTGCGGTCGGTTGTGCCGTTCCCAAGGCGAGTATGCAGCAGGGGAAACCCGAGCAGCAGGAGAATGAAAGGAACTCGTCACAGGTGGAGTGGCGAGCCCCTCCGTTATCCCCCAAAGTCCCCCTTCAACTTTATCAGCGGTAGGACCTCTCCAAGGTTCCGCTTAGGAGGGCCTGCAGTGACCCTTAAAAGCTCTTTGGCTTTTTGTTTTGTAAATTGTCTTTGCTTTTAAAGTCGAAAAGATGGAGATGTTATCTAAGCCATTTTCTTTGTTGTTGGTTTTTTTTTTTTTTTTTTTTTTTTTGGTCTCTGAACCTTTGCAGTCCAGTGCAGTGTCTTGACGGAATGAACTTGGATTATTTTGCGCTCCGTGCCATGTTGGCATAAAAGCCTTTCACCCCAAGATAATTGCAGAAAGTAAAAACAAAAATTGTTTCCTATTATTATTATTATTATTATAGCTTAAAATGTCATCTAATTTTCATTTTGCATTCATATTTACATACATGTAATTCACGTACATTATTGATATGTAATTGTTATTATTTTTAGTTTGTATTCATATTTATAGTAATAATAATTCACACATCTTACACACACATTACGTACGTACTGTACATCACATGAAAGGAATGCCGATCGGGAAAAAGCAGCGGGGAGCTTTTTCCATCCCGTGCCGATACTGCGAACATTCTCCCGTGATTGAAGGCTCCTTTATGTGGGGCTTCAACATGGCTGAAAGGGATGGTCTAGCATTACATGCGCAGCGCTCACACAGCTGAGGGCACCGAGCGGGAATATATAATTATGACGCATCAACCCCACCGCCTCCACCCCAACAACCTCCTCCCACCCCCACTTCCCCCACCTTCTGAACCTGAGATGGTGGAGGAAAGAGCTCTGATTAAACACTAAAGACTTTCTCTCTTATACTCAGATGCCCTTTAGGGAGGACAAATAAAGGGAAGTACAGTGTTATCTCGCTATATCGTCGCGCACCGCTGCGGATTCAGTGGACTGCTGATTTTTTTTTCATATTCCTATCATGCATAATTTGCCATATTGCAGGATTTAGAGTGTATATGCTGTAATTTTTTTTGTGGTATAAGAAATGCTTCCTAACCTAGAACAAAATGATACAAATACGAAAGAAAATTCAGAAAACACATATTACAAGGAATAAAATGTACATAGTGTACAATACTACTGTGCATTACCGTATGTTTAAGAGTTTAAAAGGTATTTGAGATTATAGAAAGTGTTTATAAGAGTATGGTAGGTTAATAGGAGTGTGGGGAAGATTAATAAGACCATGTATGCGTCGCCGGAACAAATGTTTCACAAAGACATGTATTGCAGACGGACGCAGTCTTGAAACACTGATATACTTCGCCAAAAATGTCAGAGGAGCGTCTGTAAGTGATTTTTAAGACACCGTTAGATGTGTAATGTACATATAATATGATTTGATTGATTGATGATGAGTTGAAATGAGTTGAGTGAATAGTAGTAGTTTTTTTTTTAACCTAATATGGCAATCGCTAGCGCCCTAATGCTAATCGCGATTGCTAACCGTTTAGCATTTAGCATTTTGCTGCCTCAAAATCTGTACACCAAATTTATACTATATACTTAGTACCAACATATACAGTGTAAGGATCAAAGTCCATCCCTCATAAATAAAAATAAAATGAATGTTGGTAGTAAAAACAAAACAAAATAAAAATAGATTTTTAAAAAAAGAGTTGAGTGGGGGGGGGGGGGGGGGGGGGGAGTGGTTATTATTCAATTATTTGACCTATAAGTAATAGGAGAATCGATTCTAAAAAGATTCAATAGTGACTGCCCTAATATGTACCAAGAACTAAAACTTAAAAGTGGAGAAAAATTGTATTCAAGAAGAGACGGACTGCGCCAGCAAAGCAGAGACTGCGGAGTATACCGTAATAATGCAGCACCCAGAACTAAGACACAGCGTGATGACGAATCTGCTCGACAAATGAATGACAATCGGTGGTGGTTTTCGGCATCTGACCGGTACATTTGAAACTCGATTTGCCAGTGGAAAAGGGCCGGCCGGATTAGCGCCTCACCTTTTTCGAGCCTTGCTCCTCTTCCACCCCGTCTCCGACTACAATGTAAACAACTTTTCTTCCGAACCTCTGGACGACTCTCTCGAAGCAGCTCTCCTTACCTGTGGGGGAAGAATCGAAAGATGAAAAGGATGAGTGCCATTGATGCAAAAAAATTGAAACAGGAACGTAAGGTTTTTCTCAAGAACCCTTAAAATCTGTGCACGTGGATGATGTTTGTTTTGCATTGGAAACAGGCTCGCAGGAAGAGTGGGGGATGGAGGTTGTTGGGAGGAGTGGGACGCTCAGCGGTGAGGTTTCTTGCTGTGGAATGACATAAATGTCTCGAAGTGGTTTCATATGCAGAGAGAGGCCCCGCTCAGAGAAAATAATCCCCGAGCTGATGAGGCCTATTCCTTCATAGGACGAACATCAATCCTATCTGTTGACTGGATCTCCCCGGACCCATCACTTGGTAGCACGATTTCCCAAAACTCAACCTCAAACTCAAAACAAACTAATAATCCTTTGAAGAAACCTGAAACACGGGATGCTGTCACCTAGTGGTGTTTTACAGAAATGAGTAGAATCAGGTGTTGTATGTAATTACATTGATGCCTTAAGATCTCTGTTTCAGCTGCCCAAAAAAGAAAAACTGATGTAAAGTGTTTTTAATGAGAAATAGCACTCCATAATATTGGTCTTAATAAAAACATACAGTAATGACATGATTAAATGGAATATACTAAAAGTTTGATGCATTTTTTTTTATTTTTTTACTTCAATTCAATAGACATTGTGCTGCCCCTTCCGTTGTGTGCACCAAGTCCACCAGGGGATGGTAAAATACAGACATGGATATACATGGAGATGGAAGAGAAGTCAAGTCCTAGGTAAGCTGCAGTAATAGCAGGTTTTTTTCCGCAGAGGATAAAGAATATATGCCTGTCAGGCGCAACCTAACAAGATTTCTCAAAAAGGACAATGTGAAAATGCTCGGCGTGGTTGGAATGGACACAACGCAACAAGAATTTAGAAAATGGGGCGATGGCTTCCAGAGAGGTTTTTTTTTTTTTTGGGAAACGTTTTTGTGTGATATTACATTTTAAAAATCTGGTCAAACAACACCTTGAAATGAGAGTAATGCAGTATAATAACTTCCTTATTTCTCAACATATTGCCTCGAGCGTTTGGTTTTGTCTGCTATTCTGGGAACCCCTTCTCCGATTGGCTGTCAGTTGAAAATATCTACCGATAAGCTTCTACTGGGCGAAATTCTGAGGGGTTCTCCAAGTTGACGCCTCAAAATTACTGTGATGTTTCAAACGTTACATGCCCTAAAAACTCAACAAAAAAAGCGCCAATGGAACATTATTCATGAGCAGTGTGTGTTGCTCCACCGTTTGTGTTCCCAAAACCCCCCCTTTAAAACTCAAAACACCACGCTAAAACATACAACAAAAAGAGCAAAACTTTACCTATTTTAGTTGCACTATAAATATTTTCAATAGGAAAGACGATGCCCAGGCCGTAGAGCAGAACCTTGGCGAGGGCGGGGATCAGCTGCGTGGTGGTCACCAGAATGTTCACACAGTTTGACCTGCAAAAAAAGAATACGTTTATTAGATTCCAAACTTACTGGCTACCATTTCCCCCTCCTCTCAGCCGACTTTTACCTTGAGTGGATTAACGTCAGTGCTTTCAGTGCCAGTGATAACCAGGAGTCCGTCAAGGCTTCAATTTCTGCTCGCAATTGCAACCAGGCTTCCCTCTTGGCAGGGCCCAGGAGACCTGCAAGCGTACGGGAACATTGTTTGCCTTGGACTGCTTCGAAAAGTACCCAATGCAAAAAAAGTGGCGAGGGAGGGTCGGGGGGAGAGGGTGGGGGATTACCTCCGACGTTATTTTTGTAAGTGGTGTAGATTTCTTTCACTCGTCTGTAGCGGAAGGCCAACTTTCTCATCCAGTCCACGCCTCCCCGCACACCTGTGGCAAGGCATAGGTTGGCGCTGGTGGCCGCCGCGTGGAAGCCGTCCGCGCCGAAGTTGTACGTGCTGCGTGCGAGATTGAAAAAGACATCGTGGGTAAACGCCTTAATGTGACTTCCGGAGCAATTATTCCCATAGGAAATAATGGCAAAAGGAATTAGGACGCTCAAACTGCTCTGTGGTTATCATCATGTTTACTCCTTGTGGTTTGATCACAATCCAAAAAAGAAACAACAACTCACCTGCTGTAAAAAGTTTTGCATGAAAAGTCTACAATAAAGGGGGTGAGGGCAAGGCGGGCACAGTAACTCATTTTGGGGACTATGCCCATGAATGCCCCCCCCCCCTCCCCTATTTTTTTTCATATAGCTCAGTAAGCTCATTTTATTAAATTGATTAATTAATTTAAATTAGTAATTATTAAACAATGATAAGATTTACATATTTTACATGTATTGGCATTTATGCACTTTAAAAAAAAAAATCTCATCTACAAATGAACACCCGATTCATCCTCTTTTAAAAATCAAATGTGGGCCATTTTGATTTTCGGCGCACATTTTCCCCAAAAATGTTGACTGAACTCCAAATGGTACCACTTTTTCACAAGTTTTGTTGGACTTTTGAAAATTTGAACAGTCCAAACTGTCATAGAAGCATAACGTGAAGTGACGTAGTGTGTCATCAAAGTAAAAAAACATCAAATTTCTCCAAAAGAAAATTGTAATTTTAATCTTCCTAAATGTCATACAAGCATAAAGAGACAATCACCTTGCAATGCAAGTAAAATAAAGTCAAACTACTCATTATTGGAAGACACCTGACAGATACGTAACTGTACCACTTTTTTGGCGAGTTCGGACTACATGTCAGCAATTTACCTTAGATCCTGACCGTTGTCATCCGAAGAGACGTCGTCGATATGTACCTGGTCACATTCCTGCAAAACACGAAACATAACATTGCAGTACGCCCCACCCGGCTCAATCTATTTCAAGTATTCAGAAAGGCTTCATTATTGAAGAAAAGTGGCAGTCCCGAGCTTGCGCCTTCGCTGTCATTTTTCACCAGCATAAAAAAACACAGCCTGGCATTGGCCGGGCGCCCCGGTGTTGAAAGGCCTGGTCCGAGAACCTTCTGAATCAGCACATGTCATAATTCTTCCCATGTGCCCTCACCAGCGCCGTCTAAACAAACCCCAGAGAGAGAGAGAGAGGCAACCGAAAAAGAAAAAAAAAGCCTTTTCAGCAACCTGGGTTAGTGTTTGAGCCGCCATCTTTAGGCACATTGATGTATATAAATATAGTAGGTTGCTAGGCCTTGGCTCTAATAGTGCATTTGTGAGCACATGTGCACGGTAATACTCTTCCCTTTGGCTCTTCTTGGAAAGGTCCCGCGATTCTCCAGCTCTGTCCGGGCGAGCAGTAACACAATCCAGACTTTCTGCTAAATGTAACCGACTAGAAAAATTGAACCTGATGCTAACCGCCAATGAAATTATGACCTCTGATTGCTGCCGCGCCACACACCATCACAGGCCCCGGGGCCAGCCAGCCAGCCGGCCAGCCAGCCAGCCAGCTAAAGACTTGCAGGAGAGCGTTGGTGAAAAAAAAAAATCTGTTCTTAGTTTTCCATTTTTAGGAGAGCCCTAGTGTTAGTGCCCCCTCCTACCCCCTATCCACTTATAGTGAGATGTGAGTGAGTGCTGGTGTGAAGTAAAAAGTCGAGCATAGACTCAATCTTGAAGCCAGGAAATTAGCAAGATAAGTGAAAATAGGGGTGACAGGTCTTAATCTAGAATTCAGGATGTAAAGGTTCTTAAAAAACAACTGACAAACAACAACAATGGAGGAGAACGAGAGTTTCCGGGACAGTATTTACGTCTCGGTATGTTTTGTGACCAATAATAATCTGAGATGAGATTTAGTCCCGGTACACATAAAGATAATCGGGCTGTTTTTGTCCCAATTTTTCCCCTTCCCGACTAAGGATGACAAATGGCAAGACTATTGTATGTCTTAAAAGATTATCCTGTGATCTGAGGTGTGTTAAGAGTGAATTTGTCCCGATAATAGGGTTCAAAACAGGCTGGGGCCGACAATCTTAAATATTAAACGTATTCAATATTTACAAGGAAAAATGCGGGGAAAGCCGACTACTCCCGAGTCATGACTCGGTCAATTGTGGTGTGAAACTGAATGGAGCCAATCGAGAAGCAACCTGACTGAGGAACAAGAAAGCGGCCATAAATAAAAACAAGCAGGTCCTACCTAATGTTGTATTTTGTATAAGTGTGTTCACAAGAATGCAAAGAAATATTTTCCAAAGCGAGTCTATATTGACGGCAACCCTGTTCTATAATATTCCTGCCTCCTGTCCACAATCGGGGAAGGATCGACACAACATATCCGGTAGTGTTTCTTCTTATACTTTTTTGTTAGACTTCGTTTGATCACGCGAGAGTTTTGTCTTGGAGGACTGGATTTCAGATCGAGGATGAAACAGAATCTTTGTGTGTGTGGTGTTCTGTGCTGAGATTATCAGAGCACAACACACAATGTACCACCAAAACTGTTAAATGCCAGACTTTTTCTTCTTCACTTGTGGGCTCTTTGACAGATAAAGTCTTTTAAGATTTAAAAAAAATCCTTATTGTGGAGACTGGAGAATAATATTGCACCTTAAGGCACAGCAGCAGGAAGTTAATTTTGTGTGTATATTGTTGTCATTTGTAGCAGCGTATTCACAACGAATCTGACCGACTAACGAAGGACCAATAGTGGCTTAGGTCACAGGCTTGTGATTTTCCGAAAAAGCCATTAAAATGGCTCCCCGACCGACTCACCTGTTTAATGTTAAAATTATTAAAAATAATAATTTATCCAGGAATTTCTCAAGTCCGAAAAATCCCTCCATATTTTTTTTAAAGCTTTTTTAATTAAATCCCGTCCGGCTGTTAGGACACCCAAACAGTGAATGGAACTTCCTGGTTTGAAGTCAATCTAAGCGAGTCCAAACGCTGACGTTATTGCATTCCTGGCTAATGCTGGAGCAGGGTAAGGGTAAGGGCTTTGGACCGTAAACCTTTTCTATTTTACTGGTTCCCCTCTGAACAAATTTTTCATCTCCCTGGATTTGCGCGGAGAAAGGGGAAGGGGAGCGTGAGGTGAGGAGAAACTCAAACCAGCTGTTCTTTTAACAGAATTAAAATCTTGACCCCCCCCCCCCACCCCCTTCTCCAAGCCCTGTCTAATGCAGCCATTCTCTCGCCAAAGCCTCCTCCCCGGGATCCAGAGAGGAAAAGACTTTGACCCTGTGGCCCTTTAACCCTCCCACTCTGGGGCTCCCGCACACCGATAGAGGGTAGAAAGCTCAAAGTGACCTCACATGCAGGCGTAGTGGTCCACAAGATGGAACTTTTAGCTACTGACTTAACAAGTTTCCCGAAACTCACCAGGTGATCTTTAATAGTGGAAGGAAGCAGCAATTTGGTGTTATGCAGCATTATACCCAACAGTTTCCTTGTTTTTGCAGCTGTTCCCCTTTATTTCTTTATTCCATTTTTTATTTATCCTTTATTTATCCATGCAAGGCAATTGAGAAGAGATTCTCATTTGCAATGCTGACCTGACTGCAGACAGCAGTGAAATGAAGCAAAATAAAACCAAATACAAGAAATTGTACACTGTGATATAGTTACATATTAGATAATATAGTACATTACGTCATAGCACATGGTGAGTAAAAGGTTTATAACAGGCTACAAACAGGTGCAGCGATCATGTACAGTATCCCTAACCAAATTTTTTAAATGATGAATTTTTTTTTTAAAATAATGAGGTGAGTTTTGTTTTTTTGTTGCAGAGTGTTCCAGTTGTTTGGGTACAGAACACTGAAAAGAGTAGTGTGGACTTTGGGAATAAAGAGGTTAATAAATGGAGAGTGCGGGTGGTGGTATGCATGGTGAGCAGAAAGCCAATGAGACGGGGTCTGCCCTCACTAGCAGCCCGTATTTTCATCTTGAAGATATTTCAGATACGCAAATATTACTCTTCCAAAAAATACAAAACTAATGCTTAACGTAGCCTTTCCTAACTTTTAGAACATTTCACAATGTTCCTAAAAAGTAGTGGAAATTGAAACACCAGCATGTTTTTAAGGTACAAACCTTTCAATATAATATCACATTTACTTTCTTAATGGGACTCACAGATGCCTTTTTGTCAAAGTCAAGTGGATTTAAGAAAATTGCCCTTTTAGCGGTGTTGTAACGTCCAACTGCCTACATTTGATAGTTTTTTTTTTTAATCTATAATCCTGGAGGATGCTCACATACCAACGCGTGACTTAAAAATGACCAAATTCTGACGTACTCGTTTTAATTGCTTTAGCAGCAGAGGCACATTTGCTTGTTTAGGAAAAACCACGGCGACTCCTCGGGTCAAGTACCTCATAAATCCTCCATTCACTGGAATGCTTCGATTGTCCAGTAATTAGCTGCTAATGAACCAGGCCCTATCACAAGACCATTCATCTGGTAAAACCGCCTAATCGGAGCTTGTTGGGTTCATTCTTTAAGGTTAGAGCTGACATGATCTGGAACATGGAGGTCTCAGTCTAAAAAACATATGAAACATCATGATTGTTTTACAAAGGGAATGATTCGTAGGACTGCCGACTTAGAACCACGACAGAGACATTTATCAACCTGTTTCTACCGAACAAAGAGGAAGGGCAACTGAAAAACAGTTACAGTTCCCTGCTGGGGCTAGCATAAACCTCTGCACTGGACTCCCTGGGAGGACCGGGGGTGGGAGGGGAGGAAGTGACTGGAGGAGGTGGCCATGAGTAATGTCGTACAGTAACCCTTACACTTACTCATTAGGAGCCACTTCTGACGGCCTCGTAAACACCGCAGAGCCACGAATGGATGGATGGGGCAGGTTCAAGCCCGTTAAGTACAGCCGTATGGTCAAAATGGAGAGCGGCCAAAATGGCAGTGCTTGGAAATTTACGGTGCCTCGGTGAAATGTCGGAATACTGCATGAGAATAATGCCTCCCGGAATACAAATGAAAGGAGCGCATAAGTCTTTGGGCGTTAGAGACTGACAAGCCTCGACAATTGCGAGGGACTTTCTCAGAAGCATTTGAACATCTCTTTTCCGTCCAGCCCGCACCCCCGCTCAACAAGCAAACACCGCTCTCTCTAAAAGCTACAATCACCGTTAACCTAGACCAGATGTTCCTACTGTACTCAGGAGAGACTCTTTTCTGTTCGGTTCAGAAGCACCCGAGTGAATATTAACGCTGCGAGCAGTGATGGATGGAGCCTCGCGGCACAAACTCTTCACAATTGAGCATCAGACATCTGTCAAGTATAAATGGTTGACATTTTACGGTAATTGGACAAAAACGTGAAATGGCAACTTCAAACCAAAATGGTGGCCTTCCTGCGTCTTTTCAGGCATGGGTTCTTGAGATTTTTTGTGGCTCTACTTGTGATAGACATGTCTACCAAATTTTATATTCCTAAGGGAAGGATTTTCAAAAATTCCTTGAGCGCAACCAAGCCAATTTTTGAGGTCACACCCCTTCAAAAATGTACGGTTTAATCAAGATAAAGATACTTGCAAAATTTGACGAGTTCCTGAGAATGTGAAACCCCTTAAAATGAACTCAAACTTGTCGCAGTTTAGCTTCTCCAATCTGTCTAATATACATCGCTAAAATGTTTAGCAATCTGAAAGTAGTTTTTGCGACATCTAGAAATGGCAGCAGTCAGATATGGGTTCTTGAGACTTTTTTTGTGAGTCTGCTTGTGAAATACATGTCTACCAAATTCCACGTTACTTGGCAAATAAGTTCTTTAGGGTCTGATTTTTCAAAAAATGCGGGAGATGTGACCAAGCCATCTTTCTGTCTAAAGATCTATCTTTTTTCACCAGGATGAATATGCCTGCAAAATTTTGTTTCTTGGATTGCAAAAAACTCAACAACTCAGAAAGGTGATTTGGCCTAAGAAGAATGATTAAAAAACAATGATGAAAGTATAGGTACTTGGCTAAAATTTTGTAGCAATCGGACACCTGTAACTGGCCGAAATGAACCTATAATGGCCAATTCAAACGGAAATGACAGACTTCCTGGGTCTTTTCAGAAAGTGGTTCTTGAGACTTTTTTGTGGGTCTACTCACAACAGACGTGCCTGTTCAATTTCATGTTACTAAGTGCAAGTGGCTGCCAGGGCTGAGTTTTTGAAAATAAAAGTCTGACACCTACTGAATATACATTTTGCCAAATATGCTCAGTAATAATGACAAGGAAATGTAGCAATTTCAAGAGGGAACAAGGGGAAAAAACACCCCAAAATGCACAGTAATTGAGGACAGGAGGCCATTTCTCCATCATTCCACCTCTCCTCCCGTCTGTGGCACGCTGTCTTTTCACTCGTCTGCTGAAAACTTTTCAGCAGGGCAGGAAGCTATCAGAGGCGTCTTTGTTCTGCAGGCGTCTGTCATCAAGCAATCAAGTGATGACGGCCCGACTCTTCCTGTATAGCCCGGGAGTGGCGACTCAGCGGAGACCAAAGCGAAGGTTAATCAGTAATGCGCCAAAAACACTGAGCCCGTTTCCCCCCCTCTGGTTTCCTGTCTGCTATTTTTTAATAAATGTGGCCATTTTCCCTGCATAGTTAATATCTTTTGTTGATCATGCGGCCGTCATCGCGGGATTCCTAATGCCATGTGAAAGAGGCTCATCAGCGGTTCGCAGGTTCTCAACACCGACACGCCACCGATAGAGGCTGTCATTCACTGACCCCCGGTGTCTTCCTCCCCCTCTCAGTTCCCACCGCAGGTATAGGCCTGGAGGAGAGGGAGGAGGTGGGTGGAGGGGCTGTGATTATACCTGGGGGTCAAACACAGGATGTGGGTAACAAAGGGAGAGTTCTTCCAAGCTACTTCATTCCGATCCGCGCTTCAACAGTTGCGGAATTCAAACAATGGTACCAAACAAAAGCACAAGGATATGCTGGTTTGACAAATATTCACAGGCGTGAGAGGAAACGTGGCTCGCAAAATGTTTTTTCTTGTCAGTGTAAGAACTAGTCGGGTATGGTGGTTGAACTGTTTGTCATGACTTAAGTCAAACAATGTTCCCAAACAAAAACACAAATATCAGCATATTAGTGGGTCTTGTCAGCATAATAATTAGTCGGGTATGATGTTTAAACTTTTTGTAATTTTACTTAATTCAAACAATGGTACCAAAGAAAAACTGAGGTATAGTACATGCTGGTTTTACAAATATTCACAGGAGTAAAAGGAAATCCAGTTTGCAAAATATTTTTGCTTGTCAGCCTAAAAAATAGTCGGTATGATGGCTGAACTGTTTGTCGCTCCTTAAAACATTCCAGGAAACATTTTCTGGTGTGTCTGCCTTGGCCACCTATAAGACCGATGGACGTCTTAACACCTCTCAGCTCATAAGTACAGCACTAATATTAATTGTTTTTCTCAGAAGATAAAGAATGTATGACTGTGAGTACTGTTATAATGTCAGTTTACATGTTGCTGCTGTTTGAGTTATATATGTTGTTTAGAGAGTTAAAGGACCAGAACACTGATGCTATTTAGCGTTAGCATTAAGATAGCGGGCCGAAAGGTTAAGCTATGTGGTTGTTTTCAATACACTGGGTGTAATTTTCTTTGTTTTATTTTCATTTGACAGTTAACCTCAACTGGGAGTGGCAAAAAGCACCTTCAAGCCTCTTTTTTGAACAATTGTTGTGTATCTGCCAAACTCCTGCTTTTTGAAAAAAACCGTCTGAACATCGGCTTCTATCGAATCACTTATATCTCAAGGCACCACTGTATTTTCACTGCCCACTCAACCTCTGCTGGTGCCTCAATACACAGCGGTGGGATGCTGGGATGTGGGTGGCGAGTCACAGGTTCTGGATTTTGACGGAATGATAATATAAAATGTGAAAAACAGCTCTCCCCTTTAAAACGGACTTTGTGCGTTGAAACAATCAACTGCAGCACAGCTGGCTTTTCTGGAAATGACCTCCCACACAGGACCAAAAAAAAAACAAAAAACACAATAAAGCTACCATTCAGGTGGAATTGTGGGATTTAACCTGACTACGGCGAGACATAAAACCAACAGGCTAAGGCCCGCAGCAAAGAGACTCTGGAGGCCTGTAGCACAAGCTAAGTGTGCAATTCACAGCATCTCTCATTAACAGGGCCGAGTGCACGTTTCAACCCAGGGAGCTATAAAAAGCAGGCAGCTCTCAGAGTCACGGGGTTGCTTCCACAGTTCCAGCATGTGGAAGTGGGACGGGTGTGTTTGGAGTGCGAGTCTGAAGGGGGCATCGGGCCACTAATTGAAAATGTTCCCACCTTCAGAGACCTCCGCACCCAACCCCCTCCCTGAGTGGTTTGCCCCCATGCCCCTTTATCCTTCAGAGTTGTTTTCTCACCCTGGGAGGGAGGAGGGGGGTAGATGACCGGCCCTGTACCCCACAGAGAGGAGAGCACAAGGCAGGGAAGCTTGAGATAGAGGCCCCCGTTTCCCACACACTGGACCAGCGTTTCGGAGCTACAGTAAACTCACAACTGTCAGTCTTGTGGGGTTTCATTACAGGCTTCAGTTTAGAGCACGCTTTCCCAAACTGTTGCTCGGAACACAAAATGGTGGATTTTTATTGTTTTGTTTTGTCCTTGAGTTTATGCACCGTATTTGTTGCTCTCATGGCAATACGTGATTTATTGTACTACATACAGACATAAATATATAAGCATATTTACATTTACATGTTTTTCCGTGCGCATTATTAAGAAACTGAAAGTTGAAAGTGACAACGGCATGTGAAATAATGATCAAATAACTATTGTTTAAAATGCCCCCCAAAATATTAAAGTGGAATAAAAATAAATTCAATGAAATAAAAAGATTTACATGCAGCTGACCAGTTGGTAAGAGTTTGACACATCTTAGAAAACACAAATCCACCCCATATTTTGTTATATTTAAAATATGTAAATAAAAATTTTTTTTGAAATATTTCAACAAATAAAAAATTCATAATCGTGTTCTTTTTTGTATTAAAAAGGTTATTTCAATTTCCGTCAATGTACAATATATAAACTTTTGAGATAAAAAATAATTTAAATAAATATTATAGCCATAATACATGCAATAGAAACATTTAAATACATATTTTTAAAACTTTTTCAAATTATTTTCAATATTTTTTAAATATTAGCTTATATTATTATATTGTACTTTCAAAATAAAATTAAACACATTTACAGAATGGGTAATTATTTGTTTTCTTTCAAATAAATGAATGTGTGCAAAAAAATGCTAACATCGATTCGACTACCATGGCCATATTTAATGTTGTCGTTCTAGCGAGGCAGTGTTAAGACTTTGATGGACCCCTCGCAGTTGCACTAAACTCTGCACCTGTGTTGCTGCACAGCCTTCTGGGGTGTCCCTTTATGGCTTCCAACTAAATTAGACAGAGCATATGCATTTCTGCACATGCTTAAATACATAACTGCTGCTGCTGCTGGCAGAGGTATTTATAGGCGCGCTCCGTTTTAAGCCGCAGCTATCCGAGCCCGGGCAACTGTACTGTAAATCAGCGGAGAGGAAGCGCTGCTTTAGGCATCGCACTTAACACTTGACGCAGTCCCGCTTGCTTTTAGGAGAAGAGATCAATACCCCTTCAGTAGAATGTCGCTCCTCCTCGGTCGACAATTGTTAGCGGCAAACAGTGGCATATCAAAGTAACAATTTGTTGGACATTTGGCTCAATGGAGCAAAGGAATGGTCCATATGCACGGCCAGATGTAAAATCTTCATAAGTCCTATTCAGGTTGCTCTCTCTCTCGCTGAGCATTTTAAAAAGTTCTCATTTGAAATGTGAGTTGTGTCAGTGCCAGGCTGAGCATGATGTAATATCCTTATCAGGATATTATTTTCTACTCAGGTTCCTCTCATGCTATATTAGCATACCGACTGTTAGCATGTTAGCATTTTATCAGTTCTCACGACATGAGTCAAGAAGTCAAATCCTCATCAAATCCTTATGTTACTACATGTTAGAATACCAACTGTTAGCATTCTAGCAGGCATTTAGCACATGTCCGCTGAAGCACGAGACGTTGCGTAACCAACATTATGACTCCACTCAGGCTGCAAAGTACAAAGCAAGGTACATTTGAGGCTCTTTTACTGTCTGTACGATTTTAGTTGTACATGTGTGATGTGTGTGTGGGTTTGTGCTAGCTACATGGCTGTAAGACCGTGTCGATTGTTCATTTTAAGACCTTTGAATGGTGGATTCAAGATGTAAATGCCCGATGGAAAAGTAAGGCCTCGAAAACAACATTTTGGGAAGACATCAAAGAAATTAGCCACCGAGTTCGACAGACAACATCAATAACATTCACTGCTCGTCTTTTGCATTAAAACACATGCAACTTGAATCCAGGGAGTGCCGAGGGTTGTGGGAAGCAACATGTGGCGTAGGTGGACAGCGACACCAAACATTCAGCGTGACACACTGACAGGAGGAGACGGCCGCAGAAACGCTAAAGCCTGACAAATTGTGCCGCTACGGTTGGGGGTGGTGTACGACTGACATGTAAAATTCATGATGTCCCTTGAGGGCTCAGAAAGTAATGCGTCTCCGGTATGAGACTGATAACTGAGAAGGAGGCTTCCACGCTATGAAGCAGTTGCTTCTTATGGACGCTCCGGTCACACTTTATAGCCCTCGGAAAACACTAAATCATCACACAGAAGGAAAAAAAATAAAAATAAAAAAAAGAGACACACCTCCAAGTCGTTAAAGAATAAATGCGTGTCGGCCAAGTTGAAGATCATTTCTTCCATCCGTAGTCCTAATGATACAGACGATGGCGGGTCCTGAAAGAAAACAAAAAAAAACAATCATGACTTTCATTTTTTCCCCCTCACTTTTTCTGCATTCATTTGGGGTGAAAGTAAGCTAGGCCCCTCAAATAATTTCCCAGCAGGCTGTTCTCATAAAAGAAGACATTAGGCCCACTTGAAAGTTTTGGCCTGGCGTGTTTACGACAGTGCAGAGAGGACCCACAATAGTTATTAGAACGACCCACGGATGGGAATAAATGCTGTAAAAAAAAAAAAAAAAAAGAAGAAGATGACTCATCTCTGGTTGGGGGTGGTCGATTTACAACACTTCACCGGCATGACGTAAAAAAAAAAAAAAAAAAAAAAATTGCCCTTCTTCACATTGTGAGTCAATTTCTCCTGACAACAAAATGTAAATTTCCCTGTAAATCGCGATTGGTAATTTGACACGTGCTTTCATGATGATACCCTCTGTAAGAGGACTCCGCTGTAAATAGTTAATGACATTAATTCCTCCTTTCAAAAGATAATGAATAGGCCGAAATAAAAGGTTTAAATACATTTTAAAACTCACGATTAAGATATCCCCCACTTCCAGTTAGTAGATTTCTTCCGACAGTCAAAGGGTAAGCTGCAAAGATGAGGATTTTTATTTTTTTTCTCCTGTCTGCAGCTGCTTTGGGAGTGAAAACAGACCTAGCAGAGACCAGAAGCAGGGATTACCCAGTTAAACCACCTGAAAACTCACCTGAGCTCTCTGCTGATTAGCTGTCGTAGCCCATAGTGCTTCTATTTTCACTGAAGATGACAGCGCAACAACCGCACAAGTACAAGGCCTCAAGCCTCCTCCACTTCTGTAGGCTTTGTGCTTGAACCTCGCCGTTTGAATTCTTGGTGGTGTCAATTTTAATTAAAATAACCAAGGGCTGGGCAGTTTATGGCCCGCCATGCAATTCAAACAAATAAAGCCTTGCAGAAAGTCGTAATGGAAGATGTAATGATAAATTGACTCCCAAAATGTTGATACTTTTAAAAAATTGTGTGTGTGTGGGGGCGGGGGGGGGGGGGGGGGGGGGATAAAAAAAAATTTGGGAGATCCATTGTTAATATTAAGAAACAAATATAAGATACAATAATTGTTTTTAATTTTACAGATGAAAAAAGGAGACAAATTTGACAATTTTCAGATAAAAGAAAATAATTTGAAAATGCATGCTATTATTTTGGGGATAAAAAGAACAATTTGGAGATATATGGTTTTCATTTTGTGGATTAAAAAAAGAATTTGGAAATTTTAAAAATGTTTTGATTAAAAAAGAAATCATTCAGAAATTGAGTGTGGATGTATTTCCTAAGAACAATGTTTTCAAATTTATAGACAAAATGTTTTTCAAAAAGAAAATCCTTTCCTAGCATTGCAGAATTCCCTTACAAGCATCATTCCAACTCTGTCACAGCTTTGATACTAAAGAGGGGAGGTTTTCCGGTCGACTGGATACCCATTTATCCATAACTTTGACAAAGAAATAAGATGGAAAACTACTTTTACAATCAACAACCTGTTTTACCCAGAGATCCCGCGAAATGACCGCATCTTAGCCACAACAGAAGACCCTGCATTTATCTGACTGAATTAATTTAAACGTTCTTTTATTTTGTCTTGGCCTTTCTAACCAGCGGTTGTTTTGACTGTGCAAGCGTCTGTTTTTTGACGGCCCGAAATGACATATTGCTCCTCAAGTGTCAGAAGATCTTAGCATCTCCATAGCCTTTCTTCTGGTATGAGAGGGGGGTGGGTGGCTATTTGATGGGGGCACTGTTTTGTTTTGGGGGTGAAAGAGGGCTGCCCCACGACCCTCCGCTGTTTATTTACTTTATTCCCAGCCTAGCATGATGGGTAGAGAGCGAGCTAAGGCTTATGCCAAGAAACAGCAGCAGTCTCAGACACACACATACACACGCACGCACACTTCCAAAGGGTCTCCAGTGTACGAAGCAGGAAACACTCTCGCCTCCATAAGGGCCCCGTTTCATCTGACCTTCTATAGGATGTGACAGCAGCTAGAGTCCCATTCACTACTCGCCACTCTGGCTGTTCAAACAATAATAAAAGAAGAAATACTAAAGCTCTGAGCTGTGATGAACGGACCCTTTTTTTTTTCATGGCCAATCTGGTTTATGATTGGGGGCTCATTTGTGCGAATTCCATAATAGTAGCGAGTAAGAAAAGTGTCAGCCCTAAAATTGTCTCAAAAAGACTGCTTCAAACCAAAATGGCTGACTTCCTGTCTCAAAGACCCATTCTTGGAACTTTTTAATTTCTAGCAAAGGCGGGCAAAATTTTTTCGAACTCTCTTAGATGTGTTTTCATGGAATTCACCCCCAAGATAGTTTCTTCATACCAAAATGGCTGTCTTCCTGTTCAGTTGCGGACATGGGTCAGACTTTTTTGTCTGTCCTGTTATGATAGACATGTCCACCCAATTTCGTGTTGATAGGTGAAACTGGTGACGGTGGGCAAATTTCTTTTCTAACTCTCCATGACCCTTTTTCATGGAGTTTGCCCCCAAAATATTTTTTTTGCACACCAAAATGGCTGCCTTCCTGTTCAATTTCAGATATGGGTCTTTGAGACTCTTCCGTGCCTCCTCCTATGGAGGACATGTCCACTCAATTTCGTGTCAATGTTGAAAATGGTGTCAGACGCAATATTTTTCCAACTTTCTGCTGGCCCTAGAATTCGCCCAACAAGTTTATTTCAAACTAAAATGGCCGACCTTTTGTTCAATATTTAACCTGGGTGCCTGAGAGTTTTTCATGTGTCTTGTAAGGATAGACATGTCCACCCAGTTTCGTGTCGACTGGCGAAATTGGTACCGGGGGCTCATTTTGTCCAATTTTCCATGGGCCCTCCTTGTGAGTTGTGAGGGGGTTGTTTTTGCGACCCCTAAAAATGCATAAAATTTCACTGAAATACACACATTTGAGGAAAACATTGAGCTTTTGGGCATTTTGTGGCTTCCAAAAAGGCGATGTATTTGTGGGAAGGATGGATAATAAGTCAACGACGATTCCAAGAGGGCATTGGTGCTCGGGCCCTAAAAATGGCAACTGCAGAATGCACTCACTCAAAGCCTATCTGCAAGGCACATCTATAAACGACTTCAGGAAAGAAATTGACCCCCCCATCCCAACACACACACACATCCACGGTAATCTTCAACCACCCCCCTTTGTCTGTCGCTCAAGTCATCCCCCGTCTGGATGGCGTAAACAAAACACTTTTCCCCGTAATCACTATAAATAGGCGCGTATCCACACTTTCCCTCACGCCCGGTGACCTACCCTAAGCCCCTCCCCACAACCCTTCCCAACAACACCCCCTTCCCCTCTCATAAACACCGCGCTGTTCTTATCGGCTTTTTTAATTGGCATCAAGGCAGCTCGCCCCCATAAAGCTTTGACAGCTAAAGCCAGCTGGAGTGCCATTGGCCTGGCCAGAGCAGGAGCTTAAAAGAGGTGGAGATGTAAAGGGAGGAGTGGGGGGGCTATTGGTAAGAGTGAACTGTGGTTGGGTGGGTGGGGGGTGGCACTGACATCTCGAGGCAGGTGGTGCCTTGTGGCGTGCTTGTCTTCTTAACTCCCTCACCGGCTGATTGTTTACATTGAATCACAGAGGATTCACGACGTCGCTGACTTTTCCCACCATTGCACTTTTTCCCCTCAGGGGTCATTTTTGTAGTAATAATAAAATTCCGCGAGGGACATATGGAATTCCTGAAAATATATCATGCAGCGATCATTATTTTGATGATTTCCCCCCCTTGCTGTCCAATGATAAGCCTATGACGTTTTTTTTCTTTTTGTCTGAATAAAATAAAAAAATAAAAATCATTGGGATCGGTGAAAAATGTTAAATATTTATCTACACATTTTGTATGTTTATTTCATGCAGTGAATGAAAAGCTTTATTTATTTCTATGAAAAAAAAGTTTTCCTTATGTAAAAATTAAAAATATGTACAGTATGTCCAAATTGCATTGTCTTTGTTAAAGACTTTTGAAAATTCGATGCCCCAAAAAATACAAGTTATTTTTTATTCCGAAAAATGTAAAGTGTTTATCTTCAAACTTAATTTTCTTAATTTTATCCAGAGAATTAAAAGCATCCATCAACAATCTCCCCTCCCCCCAAAAATGTAAAACGGGTGCAGTATCTCCAAGTTTACAGTGCCCGATTGGAAGTTTGGTAGCCGTATTGAAAGGATGACCTCAAAACCAAACCATGAGAATACGATTCTGCCTTATTTCCCCCCACCCAAAAACAGTTTGTTTGGAAAGTTTAAATTTAGAGAGGCAATTTCAATGGAATAACAAATAGCCCAGCGTGGAAAAGTAAACGTTTCATCTTATGAGCATGCACAGGGAAAATAACTGTGTGCTATAATAAAATGTTTGTTACGATGTATATACAGCACATGTATTCCAATTTACTGTGGTTTTTTTTCCTCTGAATTTTGTTCCAGAACAATTTGAGAAGTGCTTAATTAAAGCAACCGTGTGGTCATTTGGGCGAGAGAGAGGGACATTTAAGAGTGTCAGGAAACATCCTGTGTCCAACTGTTACGAGCCGTGCCCCCCGGGCAGCCACGCACCACTTCGACAGCTGCAGGCAAATACTTGTCAAGCCTCGTTGGCGCTATTAAAAAAAGAAGCAATTATCTGAACAGTGAGTTCTCCTTACCACGTGCTGAACTGCTTCCACCGTCTATTTCCCAATGCCGATCATGAGTTTTTACTTGTGGTCTTTCTTAGAACCAAATAAACAGCGTGAATCCACAATATTGGCTCTGTAATGAGCTCCTGGTGGACTTTTATGAAAATTCACACCCTGTAGCCACTTTTACTTAGCAAAATGAAATGTGGTAGGCCGACAAAAAAGTCTAAAGAACCCAAGCCTGAAAAGACACAGGAAGTCTGCCATTTGGTTTTAGACTCATAGATTCAAATGAGCAAAATAATGTTTGGTAAGGGATCGCCCGGACATTTTGGAAAATTCAGCCCTAAATTTTTCACTTAGTAAAATGAAATTTGGTAGGTGTGCCTATCATAAGTAGACCTAGAAAAAAGTCTCAAGAACCCATTCCTGAAGAGACAAGAAGTCAGCCATTTTGGTTTGAAGTGGCCACTTTAGGGTACTTTCCAGGGGCTCTTCAAAGAGATTTTGTCCAGTTTGCTACCAAATTTGAACCACATTAACTAGGCAAATAGGCGACACTAAATTACAAATCATTTGCATTTTCATCACTGTATGTGGGGGGAACTACACAAGGTCAGAGCCAGACCAAAACTCTTGTGTGTTTGTGAAGATCCCATCCTGAAAAGGTTTTTTTGGACATCCCCTATTAGCAGAAATGTATAGAAGCAATAGTCCGACTCCTGACACTTCAATTTCCTTCCCTTCCTAGCGCCTTCACCCCCGCTCACATCTTTAGTTGTCTTTTATTTCTGCGTTAAAATGTCACTCACCCGTCCATATCTGTTGGCGTAGGAGCCCGTGAGTAAGGAATGGAAAACGATGATTGTTTCATCCAGATCCCAGATGAATACTCGCTGGTGGAGGAGGAAGGACACAAAAACAGAGAGGAAAAGATTCAAAATCGATGCAGCACTCTGTCGTTGCTGCAAGGTGATCCTCCTGGTCAATAGGCCAGGAGCGTGTACTCGCGCACCGTGGGGATCGCGGTCCATTTGCTTGCGTCGGCCACCGCAACGCTTCCCACCAGCCCTCCACTCCTTGCCGCGTTACATTAGAGCAGTCGATAGGGACAAACTAATTAACTAGATATGTTAACATGCAATGATGTCAGCGCTTTAAAGGCTGCTCGCTGAAAATTCATATTAATAAAGCAGCGTCCAGTTATGATGACCGCTATGTGTACTATTCTGTGGTGGGAAGTAACTTAGGGCAAACACTTTGTTACTGTTCTAGATATGTCAGGTATCTGTGCTTTAGTTGAGTATTTATTTTTCTACACTGGTACTTTCAACTCTTTATTTTGTCAAAATAGGTTTGTTACATTTTTCAACCTAGGCAGATGACTACACGACGTAAAAAATACATAACTAGAGAGAGGTAAAGTCAGCTGCTTCATGGATTGAGATCTTGGGGTCTTACGATGTCGCAACAAGGAGGAACGTGAACCAGGGAGCATTAACAACAACAGCAAAAGATTCGGAAAAGCAACATATTCCATTCATGGCTTTGTTTCAGAGAATTGTTTGATGTTGTCAGCTATAATGTCTTGTACCAGCCTAAAAACCACAACTTTCTAGTCTAATCTGAAAAAACGTACAATAAGGTTTCTTTTTTTTTTTAGTTGTTATCATCTAATTTAGCTTCTTCTACTTACATACAGTGTGAGTAGTTTTGCCACCCTGGTATAATTCACCTCCTCTTAATCACCCCCCTGATTGCTTATTAATGAGAAGAGAACTTTATATAAGATATGTGTGAGTCATGATTCCACAACGCGTCAATTATTCATGCCTGGTTAAGGAACCGTTTCTTATAATGAATTAATGCTCATCGTGCGTTAAAGGCAAAGTGTCAGCCCATACACTAAGTGGATTAAGGTCCCGCGAGGCCGTCTGTCGCCAAGGTAGCGAGCTCACCCCTACCTCAAGGTCAGAGTCGGGCGGCGGCGATGGGTTGTTGTTCCTTCTGCCCCGGCCACGTGACTTTCCATCCGAGGCCCGGCGCAATCGATCCGAATCTGAATCTTTAATGGGGGTTGATGGACTGTGGATGGTACTGTACTCCGCTGGAAGGAAAACAGATGATGAAAAGATATGTCAGTTTGCTCTTCGCAAGGACATTTGTCTTAATGTGAGACGCCGAACGACTCAGGATGGCGCTATTTTGTTCCGTTATTGAAGTCATTGTCCATTGGTAAAAATAGGAGGTCACTGCAAGCTTCCATTATCAAACAATCCCTGTTAGCAGTTCATGAATAATGAATGAAACACTATTTGGACGAAAGGCACAGTTGGCGTCCGTTTAGTCGCCATAACAGCCTCAAATGTGCTGGGTACTCTGGGTTTGGAGATGTGTGTAATTCAGTGCGTTGGTGATAAAATGCACACAGCAATGCTCATTGGAGCCACCTACCACCACTTTCTGGAACTTAAAAATATCCCTAATATTATATTTACGAGACTCATATTTCTGGCACTTGAAGCGCTCAAGAGTTGTTTTGTGTTCGTCCATTCTCCCGTTGTTGTGAATGGAGTTTGAAGTTAATAGGTTATTAACTTGCCGTCATGCGGCTGCTGTACGTAATCCAACATTTCAGATTTTTTTGTAATTTTGTAATTGATTGTACATTCCCCCAAAAAATAATAAAGCTTCAAATTGATAACATTTAGTGTTATAGTAACACTCCATTACGAATAAGTCTTGCTACCAATGTAGCAGCCTTTAGCTAACATCGGCTTGTTCAAAGTGCTAATGCTAACTTAGTTTTGCTAGCGCTGCTATTCCGTGGAAACTAAATATGCAAAGTTTTTGCTGCTACAATAGATGAGGAGGGTACATCTAGCCATTTTTTAAACTTAAATTGTCCAAATTCTCTGATTTCAGCCTCTCAGTTGTATGTATTCTCTGATTTCTGTAGTTCTCCATGAACGCAGATTGATTTAAGAAATTTACAAACCTCTGCTTTATTTTTGGAAAACAATGATCAACATTTTTTCCCATTTTCTGACATGTACCGCTGCTTTGACAAAAGTCAAGTGAGTGAACAAATAATAAAAAAATATTTGAAATCTGCAGCTCGAGTCCGAGTCACCCTACGAGATGGCGTCCGAATCTCCCACCTGCGGGGTTGTCCGTGATGGCCTGGCTGGTGATGGGGGCCGGGGGCTCCTGCAGGGTGTAGGTGGTGGTGGTGGAGGGCGTGCTGGGGCTGGTGTTGTTGCTCGTCATGTAGGGCGACGTGTAGGGCGAGCTATTGTAATATTGAGCGTACTGACCCTGGCCGAAGGCAGGATAGCCCGGGTACTCCTGTGAAGAGATGCATAGTTGGCGGAAAACTGGCGACATTTTGAAACCTTTTTTTTTTGGTGGAGTAACGTGAGATATGTCCTTCACCATTATTGCTACTTTACAGCACAGATTCCCCAAAACATAAATGCAAACATATGTCAGTTTTGTCCCACATCTGGACAAGAGCACAGCAACAGCAGGTAATCCAGCGGACAAGCCGTGTGACATCCAGAGTGATTCATTCTCAAACGTGTCACGGATGAAGTGTAACTTTGAAAGTTTGCTGTTCCAATCGATCAGAGGGAGGAGGATTAAAAAAAAAAAAAAAAAAAAGGTGCAGACATACCTGTTGTGTGCTGCTGAAGCCCGTCGAGTTCGTCAGGGAGTTGTTGCCGGTGTACAATCCCGACGTTGTTGTGAACGTACCACCTAGGAAAGGGAAATTATCATAGCTTTGACTTACACAGACATCATATAGTATATATAAAAACCATAAATACTTTTATTGACTATCTTATACAGACTAAAAATACCATGTTTTCATTCAGAACTGCTACCTAAGACATTTGCTAATTTAAAGTGTGCTTTAACTTTTTCATGGCTTTCAATGACATTCCCAAATCTCAGGAAGGGTCCGTGTTCCATGATTTGCTGTCAGTGAGTCACGCTTTGGGGTTTCCCCCAAAAAATAGCACTCTGTAATATTGTATTTAAAAAATAATTGAATAGACTGTAAAGAAATTAGGCAATTCTTGGCACATTTTTCACTTCAATTCAATAGACACTTGTTCTGTTTTTTCTGTTGTGCGCATCTTAGCCACCTGGGGGCAGTATATTGTGAACATTTGGATGTACTGCAAATGAAGCCGGTCCAGCGCCTCAATAAACGGCAGTAACATTAGTCATTCTTTGCAGAGGATAAAGAATATGTCTGAATATAATTATTTTGTCAGTCTACATGTCTATGTGCACCATTTGTGTTAAAATATCCGTTGCGTAAAGGATTATACAGTAACACTGCAACACCCATGTTATTCATTGCCTATGGCGTTTCCCATTATTTATTAGTATTAAGCTAGCGGACTTGTTTGTGATTGTTTTAAATACACAAGCAGTAATTGTCTTGGTTTTATGTTTAGTTTGACGTTAAATCACTACTGGGAGTGACAATAAACAGCTTGACATCGCTTTTTTTCTGAATAGCTTGTTGGCAAAATTTGATGTGGTGCTTTATTTTAATTGGCATTTTGTTGTGTTTTGTTGTGAGGTTGCGTGTGTCGGGTGGTGGTGGGGTTGCGCCAGGATGTTGGAAGTTAGGCTCTCTTAAGTATAACCCTTGAAAGCCACCTTATCTTTTTCCTCTTCCTCCCTTTATCACTGCTTGAATCGGGCCTGATGAATGACAGTGGGGGAGGTTCACCAATCCAGGGGGGGCTTTATGGGCAGAAAACAAGTGGAGAGAACCTGCCTCTCCGAAGCGGGACAAGCACAAGAGATCGGTTGTGCGGGAGCTACTGAAGGGTAACGTCCGGGGTAAAAGACTGAGGGAAGGTGGGTAGGGTGGTGCAGGGGGGATGGGGGCTCACATCCCGCCTCAATGAATATGTATGTTTCTCTTTTCACTCACTCACTCAAAGGATGATCCCTCCTGGGTAATTAAGTCATTCAAAAGGGGGCCTGATAGCATCTAATGGCTTAATAATATACACAGCAGGACTTATTAGAGGAACGGAGGGTCGGCGCCTCCAGGCTCGAACTGTCTTTCTGCGTTTCAGCTGCGCTCCATCTGCCGCAGGCGCGAGCGAGTAAGACGTCACAGAAAATGGCCGCCGACGTGTGACTTGTACGCCTATTAAAGAAGCTACAATTGTAATGCTATTCGGATGGCAGAGACAGAAGGTATGGTTTTTATACTCAATGATAATAACTTCAGGCGTATAATACAAACAGGTGCCCCCACCCCCCTGAAAGTGGAAACTCTCAGACTCAACATCAGCGTCAGTTATAAAGTCTTAATAAAGTCTCTGTGCTTTATTTGAACGTCTGCCAACAAAGATAAACTTAATGTCTACATAAGATGGAAGAGGATTTATGTACCACGACAATGCTCGTATGGTTTGATATAGAGTTAAGCCCAAAATGATCTGTCCAAAACTGATTTTTTTATTTTTTATTTATTTTTTGCTGCAGTGGGTATCTTTTAACTCAGTCACAAAAGTTGTGTTGTAGATATTAATTAAAAATATTTTTTTACGTTTTCAAATATATGTAATTTATTAATGACATTTTTTTTTTTATCAAAATGTAAAAACAATAATAAAATAAAACAAAAATGAAAGTTATTTTGGTTATTTTCTAAATTGCTATAAATGTGTATTTTTTTAAATAAATACAGTACGTGTTTAAAAATAAAAAATTAACCTAAAAAAGGACAGATGTTTTAATAATAACCTTAAAAAAGGAAAATATTTAGTTAAAATGTATTAATTAAAAAAAATCTACAGCACTCAAAATGTTATTTTTTTTATGGCATCCAAAGACAACTTGGTTTGAATAGCTACTTTAAAAACCACAAAAAAAGATGTATTTTCCAGATAAAACTACCTTAAGACCAAATTTAGCTAGATTATGAGGACATTTTAGCCAGTATACTACGAAATAATTTGGTACATTTATGAAATGTTGGGTAAAAGTTGCCTTAAACCCCACATTACCAAAATAAATGTTTTACTTCATTACATTTTCTATTCCAGTAATCCTGCCATAAACACCCAGTGCCACTTGAAGGGAGATAAATTTACTGACCCTAAATGGGGGCATAATTACACCTTGCCCCCCCCCAGTGACAAACAAGAGGGAGCTCCTTTCATGCTGTGATTATCGGGGCCCTCCCACACCGTGACCAACGTAAAGCAGCTTTTCAGAAGGCAGTCAAAAGATCGGGGAAGCGGAAAGGAAGTATGTGATGCAAAATGGACACAATGCGGTTCTCTGTTAGGCCTGCAGAAGAGAAACAAAATGCGTCCGAAGCGCCGCATACAGATGATTTGTGAAATTTCCCCCCTACACCCGTGGAGATTTTTCACTTTCTTTTCATCCCGCGGCCTCTACCGGTTATTTTACATCTGTCTACCTTGTTTGGTTTCTCAAGGGCTGTGAGGGGAAATTGAAAAACTCCCCCCCCCCCCCCCCTCTTCTTTTGGTTCCCGAGTTCAAAACGGAGTGAAAGTCTGACAGAACAATCAGAGGCGCAGGCAAAGAAGAGTATGACAACAAATTAGCCTGAAGCGCAGTTCAAATGGACATAAAAGTGCTCGCTTGGCAGGGTTTGGAGGCTTTCTCCGCGGAGAGCGAGGAGCCACATAAAAGCCGAGGGGACCGAGAATGGAGCCGTGCTGTTCGAGAGCGGCGGTGCTGGTTATGATCGGGGGTCTTGCGGTTCCCTGGGGGCATGTTTTCGCTCCCTCCCTCTGTCCTGCTCCAGTTAGTTCACTCACTCAAGTGCAGACATCAGAACTCCCCAGATAGCCCCTCCCGCTTGCCTGCCTTCTGGCTCCACAATTGGAAGTCCATTTGCTTTGCTTGATCAGTCTCCTCGCCATGGGCTATGTCTATCATCAGCGGACAATATTTGTAGCAGAAGTTTGGATGCCCCACTTGGGAATCAGCTATCAAGTCCAGATGGGCTCTCCTTGCTTGACGGAATGCTGGAATCCAATTATTCACATAATTAGCATCTGCTCAAACCCTCTCCCGACCTATGTTACTTCCAAATCGTTATGTAAAACATGACAATTTATTTCTTTACTTATGTATTTTTTTAGTTTCATTTTATTACAAACAATAGAGGTAGATTTTTAATAGTTCCTGTAATTTATTTTGTATGTGTTTTGTGTAGAAAAAATATATTATTGGTACTTTCTTTAAAATTCATTTTTTATTTTATTTTTAAATAAAATAAATACAAATTCTTGTCATTTAATGTATTTATTTACCTTTTAAAACATACCAGTTTAATTGATTTTTAGTAAATTTTTATTTTGTTATTTTTCAAAAGAAAAAAGTGTAATTTCTTTTACTCTCAATTGAAACAAAAATACAGATGGCTAGTTCCTGTCACCTCATTTCTTTTATGTATTCATTTAGCTTTATTTCATTACAAAATACAGATTTGTTTTTAATACTTCCGGTCCTTTATTTTTTTCATTAATTGTACTTTAATCTAGAAAATATATATTTTTTAGTTTCTGTAATTACTTTAAAATTATTATTTTTATGAAATGTCTTTTCTAAATACAAAAAAAATACAAATTCTTATTTAATTTATTCAAATGTTTTTGTTTTACTTAATATTTAGTTAATTGATTCTGCAGATGAATTTATTAGTTTAAATTTTTTAAAACAATTTACATTCTTTTCATTAATGATATAATTTTAATTCTAAATTCAAGTTCCTGTTATTGTTTATTTATTTTGAGTATATTCTTATTTTATTAAAAATAATCTGCTATAATGATTGACGTCTGTTTCGTCCAATGAATCTGCATTCAGAGCGAATGGAGTCATTGGAGCCCTATTGAGAGAATTGAATCTCCGATGTGTCTTGAGAAAAGAGCTAGTGTTGCTGGATTATTTCTTCATCACTGTGTTTCTCACAACACTTGGTCTTGGCGCACTCTCGCCGTCTTTTTGCGCACACCTCGCAAGGTTTCTGTGACAATCCGTGAGGCGCAACGCCATCCATTGCCAAGCGAGTTGCCATACAAGAACGCCTTTGTGCCCTTTACGAGTCGGCGCAGCCACGCAAATCTCCGTGGCATTGGACATGAAAGCGAGGCGCGGAAACATTAATCTAATCGTCTGCCGCCTTGACAGCTGGCCACAAGCTGGTGGAGGGATAACGTGTAACTTGTGAACATGTGGACTTTGGTTTGGTTGTTGGAAACCTGGATAAGATGATTTGAATACCCACAATCACACAGGAAAGGTCTCCTTCTCATATTTCTGGCAAAGATGGTTTTGTCTGATCGTGTCATCCTCGGATCTCTCCAAACTGATCCCACATTGCGCTCAACAGTTTAATCAGTCGAGATGAAGCAAGTCCAAGGACTTACGGGGGGCTATGATTGTATGTGCAAGACTTAGAGCTACGTAAGAATACAGAGAAATCTATCCGTGGACACCCTGAGGCATGGATCAATAGGCCAGGGAGTGCCAGATCCATGGTTTTTAGAATCAGGGGCCAATCTGTCGTCCAACATGGCTGGCAAATGTGTCAATTAACAGCTTCAAGCTACTCAGGGGATTTGATAGCCGCGTCCGAGCTACGTCGACGAAAAGAGAATGGAAAGCATAATACTGAGAAGACAAATGGGACATAATGCTGTCATCGTGAGTCAAACCAATCCCTCCACCCCTTTCACCCTTTCCTTTTTTCAGGCTCTCTGGTTTTTGGTTCGGAGCCACGGGAAAAGAGGCTACGGCGTGCCACATCTGTGGTTGAGCTGCTGGCGTTATTTACTGTTGGATATTCTGGAGGATTCTGTCACAAGGGAGCGAGCGAGAGCGAGAAAACACGGAATGTGGCGAGCTAAATGGCCGACGCAGGTGGAACGTTTGCGGCTCCGAGGGGAAAGCAAGAGGAGGGGAGTGGGTGCACAACAGCTCATCTTTATTAGATTCAAGGCTATAAATCTCCACCGTCCTGAACGCTTAAACAAATACAAATATGATCACAGGGAGAGAAAAACAAAGGCTGGGGAGTTGGGGTGCCTCCTAAGTGCCGAGCCACTTTTCCCCCCATCTTGTGTTGATTCTTTCAAGAGGGAGGATTGGCCGCGTTGCGAGTCAGCGTGGTGTTTAAATTAAAGGCAGGGAGGTATTTTCCTCGCTTAGAATCGGCGTCAGTGCACCTAATTTTGATGATAGATGATAACTGTGAACTAAACCCGCGGTGCCCCCACTTAAAGTGGATGATTTAAATTTATGGAAATCTGACAGGAGTCACGACCGGTTCAGGGTGTACCCCGCCTCCCGCCCGAAGATAGCTGGGATAGGCTCCAGCAGCTCGCTACCCTAGTGAGGATAAGCGGTTAATAAAATGGATGGATGGATGGCAGGAGTCATAGAATGTACAGTGGACCCTCGGATACTCGCGGCTCGGCACCACCGCCGATATTTAAAAAAAAAAAAAAATTCTCTTTTTTTCTTTCATTTTTCCTTTTCTGGGGGGAGTAACCCTGAAAAAGCGTACTGGCATTTTATCCCCATTTATACAATTTTTTGGGGGGTAAAAAAAGAAAAAAAAACATTTCAATGCAGTTATAACGGGCGTCAATTATCCTCTGATTTTTGTTATTTGCGTCTGCTCGTCCCTGTCACCCGCGAATCGCAGGAGTCCACTCTCCAACAAAGTAGAGCAAGGATTCAGACGTCCTCACCCTGCATTTGGTAGCTGTATGGCGCCTGTCCAGTCTGCGGCGTGCTGAAGCCCGAGCCGTAGCCGAGGAAGCCCGTCTGGCCCGGCGACTGCGACTGGCTCAGGCCGCTTTCCGTCTTGATGCCTGCCCACAATGGACCTAAATCAGTTAGCGACACCAGATCGGTTTGATGCTCTTGACAAGAGTCCAGAGTCACAGGTCTGAAATTACACCGAGATGTGGCCGAGGCCGATCACAATGGCCCCGGCGCTGATTTGTTTACTGATTCCTTGTAGCGATCTCGTACCCCTGCAGAACAAACTTTTTGGTTACTTCAGGTTACACTTACTATATTATCTGTAATCTAAGATGAGTCATCTGTGAAAAGATGTTATCACCAGCTTTAGGAACACCAACATTTAAGACCACTTTAAACAAATTTAAGACCTATCATTGAATAAATGAGACTACAAAATCATTTCCCAATATTTAGGAAATGTTTCCATTATATTTTTGATATAGTGCTGTATATAAAACATAACTGTAGTTTTAAGGAAATCAAATTTACCCTAAGACTTTTTGAGACATTTTAAATGACTTTTCAATTAAATTTACAACCTCTTAGTCATTAAATGTAACCACAAGGATATGGGCTAAATATTTTACAATATTTTGAGAAATGTTGCAACACGATTGATTTAAGAGTACATATTAAACAGTGCTAGCTACAGGATAAGACCCCAGACCTCTCATTCACTGAATGTAACCAGTAAGAGTGGGCTTAATATGTAACAAATGTTCAGAAATGTTACTCGAATATTTTTTATATATTATATAAAATCAGTTTGAAACATTTTTACTATGATAACTGATTCTACGGCTGGCTTTTTCAAACTTTTTATGTACCGTGTTCGAAATCCTGACTGAGTTTGAACACAGACCCATCACCTCAAAAAAACATCCCAAAAATTAATTATGTGAAAACAGTCTACCAGATTGCCTTTACATGCGCACCCCACAGCGAGACCCGCCACAGTTTGGGAATCCCCGATCTGATATAATAATTATTGTTAAGAAAGTATGAGTTGCCTTTTTAAAATAAATATGACCATCACGTGACCGATTCTATACTATCCTAGAAAAACACATTTTACACAAATTCTAATTACTTATAATTTTTAAAATGTTTAAATGAAATTTATTTTTATAATTTAATTCATTTTTAAAATGTAATTTATTTTTAAAAATTAATTTAATTGTAATTTTTTTATTGAACTTAATATTTGTGCTAAGCAAATTCAAATTTAAGACAGACTTTTTTGGGGATCTCCATACTGCATCTTTCTGATCTTTGGCGAGCATGATCAGCAAAGTCACTGACAAAGTCACGAACATGCAGGCAACAAACAACAACTCGGCAAAATTGCTGCCATAACAGTGACAATGATGAGAACACGGTCGCTCTCAAGCAACGTCTTGACCTTCAGGAATGAAAGTAGGATAACACAATTGTACAAATTGTTTTGAAAACAAAGAGAAGACGTTGCTTCTTACCGTAAGCCGGGATGCCGTAGGGCTGGCCAGGCTGGGGGTAGCTGGCGTAAGCTGCGGCTTGCTGCATTCCTGTGGTGTACTGCGTCTGCCCGTACGCGGCCATATTTTGGGACGAAGGGGTCGGAAGAATATGCGGATACGTCCTGCTGTTTCAGTGATGAAACAACAACACAACATGAAAAAAATTGCGCTCGGTCGGCCCTTCAATAAAAAACACCCAGGCATCCATTTTCAACACCGCTTATCCTGGTTTGCCACAAATTCTTTAGCCGAAGAGCGAGAACAATCGTATCGCCAATGACGAGGAGAAGTTACGACACAAGCTGCAGACATCCAGGCAAACAAAGCCGCTCGAAACTTGGCAATCTGGCAGGAGGATCTAATTAAAGGTCCAAATGAAGTCGGACGCTGCTTATTTTTTTTAAATAATTTTTTTTTTTTTTTTTAGGAACAAGTAAAAAGGAGCCTTACTTGGAAGGGTAAATCTGTGAGGAGAACTGGTGCGTTTGTCTTGGGCTGAAGCCACTACTTCCAATAGCTGAGGAGGAGAGTTAGGAGAGAGACAAGAGCACGTTTAAACACTCAGAAGCAACGTAAATATTAGTTTTCGCCAACAGAACCCCAAGATTCAGAGGAACCGGTAATTACGGCTCTGCATTACTCTGTTTATTTCGATGACCTGCTTTAAGGTTGAAAAGACGCATCATAATATCCATCCATCCATTTTCTGAGCCACTTCTCCTCACTAGGGTCGCGGGCGTGCTGGAGCCTATCCCAGCTATCATCGGGCAGGAGGTGGGGTACACCCTCAACTGGTTGCCAGCCAATCGCAGGGCACATACAAACAAACAACCATTCGCACTCACATTCACACCTACGGGCAATTTGGAGTTGTCATATAACCTACCATGCATGTTTTTGGGATGTGGGAGGAAACCGGAGTGCCCGGAGAAAACCCACGCAGGGACGGGGAGAACGTACAAACTCCACACAGGCGGGGCCGGGGATTGAACCCCGGCCCTCAGAACTGTGAGGCAGACACTCTAACCAGTCAGCCGCCCGCATCATAATAATGGAGCAAAAATAATCAGGTAGGGGAGGATCAGTTTTTTTTGTTGTTGTTGTTGTGCTGACTCATTTATTGCCATGGCAACCGCTGGTTTAAACACACAGCTGAAACAGGCCGCCAAAGCCACAACCACAATACACGACTACATACTCCCACAGGGCTGTTAACTTAGCCCACTAGTAAATGGTTTTTGAACGAGGCTCTTCATCTCTTTTGCTCACACTTGTTTTATTTGTCTTGAAAACAGTTGTTCTCATTAGCATTACAATGAAAATCCTTTGTACAAACAAACTACTCACTTAAAGTTTGTAAATACTGTTTTGGGGGCATTAGATACTAACCAAAGGGTTGAGAATCATTATCCTTTTTGATTGCAGTTGTTTTACCTTAAAACAACTGTTTGTTTAAAATGGAAATACAAGGTACAAACAAGCTGCAATTGGAAATACTGCTTTTGCGAGAGTCAAACGGAACAAAATCCATATTTTAGACTGTGAAGGGAAAAATGTCAACCCTTTAGTAGACAAGAGACAGGACAAGCACTTGCAGAATAATGAGCGATAATATCTAATACTGTAAATACTTGCATGGAAGGAGATAGTTTAAACCACCTGATGGCTACTTCTAAGAAATACAGTATCTGTCTGTTTCTCCTTAGGCGAGGTCATATAAGGGTCATTTTCAAATCATTTTTATCAGTAACGGTAAAGACACATGCAAAACAAAAAATATGGGTAAATGTTTCCCATGCTGAAACAACAACGCTTAGAGTCCCATTTTCAAAAAGTTGCTGATTCATTGTAAAGCTAATCCTTATTGAGCAAATGGTGGTGGTCCACTGAACTACACTTCTTTTTATAACAGCAAAGCCAAAAGTGCGTAACAGTAAAGACATAAACAGCTTTATAAAAATCATGTGAGTTGCACAATTTGCGTGTTGCCCTTCAAACTCTCCAGATAGAAGTGCATATATGGCCTATTAATCACCCAAAATAATCCCGTTCACTTCCGGGCATGGGTCCTTGAGACTTTTTCGTACGTCCTGCCATGATCGACAAGTCCACCCGATTTCGTGTTGCTCGATATAACTGGTGTTGCGGACAAATTTTTTTCTAACTTTCCAGAGGCCTTACTACAGGAGGTGACGATACTGTTGAGGGGAAAAAAAAAAAAAAAACTACAACCGACACATGGAAATTGGTGAGTTTTTAGGGATCGTCAATGCAGCTGGGCCTTCATTCACTTGTCGAAAGAATAATAATAATCACAAAGGGATTCCAAGCGGGTCTTCACACTGGCCCTGTTCCGCTGGAAGTTATTAATTCCGTCTTTCACCGACATGGGAACCGGCCCGGTGTACATACTCACACACACACACCCACACACACATACACACACGCCCATGTCAGCATATTTAAAAAAACGCCGACAAAGGCAAAAGGTCTTGTTCTTAAACACACACGCGCGCAAACTTCAAACTCACCTGATCCGGAGAAGCTGTCCAGAGAGGTGTCTGCTACTGAGGTGGCGATGTCGCTGCTGCTCATTGGCTCACTTTTAACTGCCAAGGAGAAAAAAAAGACCAACAAGCCACGTCGTCACATTGAATAATCATAATTTAAATAAATAAATAATCATGTGAAAGTCATTCTTGTCACACGATGATCTTACTTTTGGGTTTTTGACGGTAATTTATCTTTTTTTTTTAAATAAAATACAATTTTAGCTTGGGTGGTTTTTACAGTTGTGTTATTTTCATTTGCCCAACTTTTGAGAGAGTTATGGTTGCCTTATTGTAACCCACACAACTTTTTTTTTTTTTTTTTACAGTAGATACATTTTTACCTGGGAAACTTTTTCAATGTTAATTTTAGTTTAACTTGTGGACTTTTTGCGTATTTACAGTAATGTTATTTTTACCTGAGTACATTTAGGTTCTTTTGCTGTTGTCTTATTTCGACAACGCACAACGTTTGAGGGATTTATGGTAGTGTTACTTTAACATGTGCGACTTTGGAGCGTTTACAGTAGTCTTATTTTAACCTCCCAAATTTTGGGGGGATTTACGGTAGTCTTATTTTAACATGTGCATTATGTAAGTAGTCTTATTTGAGCTTGCATAACTTTTGGAGGGTTGACAGAAGATTTCTTTTAATCTGATCAATTGTGTGCAATGCACTCAGACCTGCATTGTAAATCCGGCCTTGGAGAGGTTTCATCTGTGTTAAAATCGCATACAAGCAGGCTAATACAACTCTAAATCAACGCTTTAAAACGCTGGCAAATGATTCATGTGACGTGCGGCAGGATTTGTTTTCGCGATGACAACCAAGTATAACTGAACTGCCAGGAAAAGGCACTTGTGTATAAATTCATCTTTATGCGTAGCGACCGTTTTTTGACCTTGGCTCCATTACCAAGCTCACTGATAGATGCGTAAAGAACAATTTCACAGCTACCTGACAGCTCAGGAATCTTTGAAATCATTCCACTTTTTTTCTTTTTTCTTTTTCCTCTTTCGGGGGGAAAAACAAATTGACAATGTGGGCAAGGCGGTCATGCTCCGCAGAAATGAAGAAGCCATCGGCTGTCACTTCGTACATGTTTTTCCGCTGTGTTTGTTCAGCTCGGAAACATGCTGACAAGTGGCGATACTTTGCGAGAACACGCGGGTGGGGGCGAAAAAAAAGGAAAACGAAGGAAAAAAAATAATGCTGGTGTGCATGCATAAACTAGCACACAGTCACACGCACACAAAAAAATGGTTGGAGGGTGGCTAAGCATGAACAAACGAAAACCAAAGGTTTTCTATTCACAGGCACCAATCAGCTCACTGCAAACCGTGCTGGCAAGACACATTTAAACACCACAGAGGGCCTGAATGAAAGGTACAATAGTTGAAGCCACGCTATGCAAATTTAGGATATCCTCTTGCAAGTATTGTCCTTTCAATGCAAAACAACAAAATTTAGACAAACCTGAGGCGGACTGCGAGTTACAACCTAACAACCAGTCTGCGGTGGTGAGCATTGTGATGCTGTCACCTATGGGGGGGAGAAAGAGCGGCAAAAAAAAAAAAAAAAAAAAAAAAACAAAAGGACACGAGACATGAGTCCTGTCCATTTATCACCTTAGTCAACAACTATATACTGCGGAAAACCTCATGCAAAACTCCAGTGGTGCTGAGGGAATTGAGTACTGACACGGTGGATAATAATCGCCGGGAAACGACAGCGCAAGAGAAAAGTGCACTGACGAATGGCGAGGATACCTTCAGTGCCATTTGGTGTCATGGAATTGTTGTTATGGATGTGGGAGTTGTCAAGGCTGGCACCGGTCGGAGAGTCGCTACTTCCACTTACTCGGCTGTGAGGACTGGCTAGATCCTGCATTTCCATAAACCTGGTGAGACAAAAAAGGCTTTGTTCACAAAACCGAGTACTGCTTTGCAATAATGATTGTTTGATTGTTTCGAGACCATTTTTCAGGGTGCCGAAGCACCACTAAATTGAATCCCAGCACCCCTAAAATTTAAGAGATACATTTTTTTTACTGTGTCCTTTTTTAAACAAGAAAAGTGTAAAAACAATACAGTACTTGGTTTTTACAAGAAAATACAACAGCAGCAATAAAAAATTTAATATTTTACGATTCCAAGACATTCCTCTTTTGCTGTGGCTCGGCATTTAAATAACTTTCATCAGATTCGATGGTTTGATTGCTTGTCTTTCACAAATGTGGGGATGGAATTGTGTTCAAATGTACAAAGCAGTGGCAGCTCAGCACTGCTAAACCTTTCATCCTAGAATCATCCCAGGTGAGTGCTCAAACTCAAGTCGCGTCACACAACAAGCAACAGTTTGGCAGCTTGCGAACAATGCTTCAAAAAAAAAAAAAAAGGTTTCAAACTGTTTAATGTCACTCCAAGTTGAAGTTTACTGTCAAACTAAACATCAATCAAAGAGAATTGCATATTTTTGTGCATTCAAAACAACTACTTCACTTAGGAATGCCTGGCGAGCTTAATGCTAACACATGGAAAACACCACAGACGGGCTCACTAATAGCATCAAAAAGTCAAAAAGCATTATAAGCCTTTAAGATACAGAGATTTGAACAAAAACAGTGGAGCAACACATATGGACAGACAATATTACAGCACTACCAGGCATATATTCTTTATCTTATGCGAACAAACAACTACCAGTAATATTGCAGCTTACTGAGTCACAAAGTGTAGTGGTGACTTCGATTCTTTTGTCTCCATATTACTGTACTATACTTATACTGGCCAAGGCGGGAACACCAGAAGAAGGAGCACAATAAATTGAATTGAAGCATTACATCAAGATGCACAAACTGTTGAATTCTTTACATTCTATAGAATTATGTTATTACTGTATGTTTTGGTCGTCGTTTCCCTTAAAGAAACAGATGCGCTGTAAGCAATTGTCAGCTATGAAAGTCGCAGCGACAAACAAAGCAATTTGTCATTCCTCCGCTCACGTCAAGCTGAAATGTTCGCTGTCCCCGAGCCAGATGTTGGCCGTTTTGATGCGCTCTGAGGAGCTTGATTACAGGAGGCTGTGTGCGCTTGTGTGCCTCGCTGATGACTGGCAGGCGAGGAGGCCGACGTGTTTGCTCTGGCAAGCGCCTTAATTGTTGCCCTGTTTACGCAGAAGCAAACCAAACACTGCACAGAACGTTTAGCTCGACCGTGCGCCCAAAGGATCGGGACGGGCGCGAGACAACGGAGGATTGAACGCTCGTGATGGTGAGCTCATGATAATTGGAGAAAATGTTGTTGCGGCCACAAGGGCAGAACACTCTAAAAAAAAAAAAAAACTAATTATGAAAGACATCTATTGGAAAGATGTGTATGAAAAAAACAATGACCAAATGCACGATGTAACATCGCGTTAGCCAAATAGCATAATTGCCTGAGTCGTTTTTAACTTAGTCAGATTATGAATAAAAAAGATCAATGTGCTTGGTTAAAAAAAAATAAATAAAGTGAGGTTTTGATGTTTACGGCATGATTGATGTTTCAGTTATCAGGAACTGCATAATGCCCTAGTCAAAAGCAGTACATTTTGTAACAAACCAGTCTTTCCATTTTACTTTGCAAATCAACAAAGGAAACGAGAATTAGATTCAAAATCTTTCTTGTCTTTGCACATATAGTAGTGCTCATCTACGTTTTTGTTTAGATGAACACTACCTTTGACATTTGATGAATAGGGTCCAAGCCCTGCCGTGAATATCGAAAAAAAAAAAAAAATAAGTATTTGACGCCCCCCCAAAAACTTTCAAAACGTAACTACAGTATTCTAAAAACTATAATTCCAATCCAGTTTTATATAATTTCAAACACATTTTATCGATGCGGTCGAACCCAATTGGACCGGACCATCGCAAAAAAAATGACAGTTGGCGACTCACCCCCGCACTTTGAGCGACTGACTATATGGACGCCCTTAACTTGTATAGGCTTGTGATTCTGCACATACATTAAGTTGTACTTGAATAGGAATAGGTGAATTTGTGAATCGTGAACCTCGAATATTCAGGGCATTACTGTACTGAGATTCACATGATAAGAAATGATCAAAAACATCATAATGTACTGCTGACCACCATCAAATCAATCGATGTTGATACTGCATCATAACCATATCAGAAAGGATACATAACAATATCGATATATTACATTATTATATATCACAATATACTATGAAACAAAACAGCTGGCTGTCCCAAATTCAAAAAGTATGCTCGCAAATATGTTCCATCGATGACCTCTGCCCTCAAGCATTATTATAACACTCACTCAGGGTCAAGCTTTGGTGAAGTCATCTTTGGTATCTCAGTCTTACCTGCCACCGAGATGCCTTTGAGTCCTCCCGAGCCCTGCGAGTCCTCTTCCTGCCTTCTCCGCCTGGACGAAACAAAGTCACTCCTTGTTAGCGTGAGACAAAAAGCCTCGTCTCTGGGAAAACATTATCGTTGAAGCGGCTCGAGAGTAGAACGGTCTTCTCTCCGCCACCGTTTCCTCCTGGAGAGGCGATTCATCATTGGGCCTACGACAGCTGCAAACTGGATTAGCCCTCCTCTCCCACGACCCCCTCCCAATCAACATGCAAAGTGACTTAGCCAAGGTAAGCAGGAAGAAGGGGTGTGGGGGGTGGATTGAAGAAGTGAGGGATCACAGGTTTTCGGGATGGGAAGATGGGACGTGTTGAGCGGGCAACCAGCCGAGCGTGACAGCCCGGGCATCCTCAGCACATCTTTCATGTGCAATTGACACTATCTGAAATTCATCAGCAATCCCCCCAACCCTGAAGCTCCTCCCTGCTCGGGTCTATACTGACAGCCCCTAATGAGCGTCAGTGTTGCCTCCCCCCTCACCGCCCCCCAAGCGGGCCTGGAGGGCAGCGGCAGTGCACACAAATACACAACTTCAAAGCTCCATTCAGTGCGAGCAAAGAGGCACAAAGGGAACAACAAACTCTCTCTATATATATATATATATATATATATATATATATATATATATATATATATATATATATATATATATATATATATATATATATATATATATATATATATATATATATATATATATATATATATATATATATCAGCATGGTGGGCGACTGGTAAGAGCGTCTGCCTCACAGTTCTGCGGACCGGGCTTCAATCCCCGACCCTGCCTGTGTGGAGTTTGCATGTTCTCCCCGTGCCTGCGTGGGTTTTCACCGGGCACTCCGGTTTCCTCCCACAACCCAAAAACAGGCATGGTAGGTTAATTGACAACTCTAAATTGCCTGTAGGTTTGAATGTGAGTGCGAATCGTTGTTTGTTTGTATATGCCCTGCGATTGGCTGGCAACCAGTTCAGGGTGTACCCCGCCTCCTGCCCGATGATAGCTGGGATAGGCTGCAGCACGCCTGCGACCCTAGTGAGGGTCAAAGCTCCATTCAGTGCGAGCAAAGAGGCACAAAGGGAACAACAAACTATATATATATATATATATATATATATATATATGTGTATATGCGAATATGCGGGCATACACTGTAATCTGCAGTAATGTTAGTTGTTTTTCTCAAAGGATAATGTATGCCTGTAATTATTGTTAAATTGTCTGTCTACATATGTTACTCCACTGTTTGTGTTCAAATATCCATTGCTTAAAGGATTATAATACCGCAACATAAATGCTATCTGTTAGCCAGTCAGTGGAGTTTCCCATATGGTGTTAGGTTAGCATTAACCTATTTGGCAGAGGCAAATGCAAAATTGTGTGATTGTTTTAAATACACAGGGTGTAATTCTTTGTTTTATATTTAGTTTGACAGTACACTTCAAGTGGGAGTGCATGAAACAGCTTGAGGCCTCTTTTTTTTGAAGACTTGTTCACCATCTGCCAAACTGCTGCGTGTTGTCAAGTGAGTTGAGTTGAGTTCACTGGCACAATACAGCACTCTCAAAATGTTTGCTCGCAAGTCGAAGCAAAAAAATCTGCCGAACGTCGACTCATATTCGGAAAAACTGCTCGGGTCACTCCTATCTCAAGACACCGCTGTAATTATACAGTACATGTAAGTGCTCACTCAGACATTGTAAAACAGAATGTCTTCTTGAGAGGCCCCCAGTTCATGAGGGCACACACAGACACACGCACACACACACACACACACACACGCTCAGGGCACTTTCGGAGGCCCATCTGAAGACAATGCGCCGATGCGAGCATATGGAGCCACATATGTTTCCTATGACAGCGCCGACACCTCTATTACTCTCCTTTAGCTGACAGTTACATTTCAGAGCTCAGTCCGACATCAAGAGCGCACGAGGGCCATACACCGGCGCGGCCATAACACTATATTAGAGCTGACTCGACTAAGGGCCCACTGTGGGGATACAGGGTCAAGAGCATAAGAGTGGAGTTTTTTTGGTTTTTTTCAAGTCAGATGCACTGCCCCCAGTTTTGACATGAATTGCTTTTTGAGTGTGTTACACTAGGTTGAAAACAAACAAAAAACAAACCAAAAATATCACCCAAAGCAATACAGTGCAACCTATTAGGTCAATAACTATGCTTTTCCTCTGCTTTCTTAACCTCTTAGAAGCATATTTTACCATAGAGTAAATACTGGAAATGTAATTGAAGTATTTTTTTAACATACTCTACATTTTTTGTGTGACTTTTGAGGCATAATTTTCCTGACAGTTGACATTTTTTTAAATAGTTTTACATCCTTTTTCGTTTGACCTTTGTGGGATATTACCTCTGAATTTTAATTAAAAAAAATATATATATTTTTGTGCAACTTTTGATGCACATTTTCCCTGAAATCTTGAATATATATATATATATATATATATATATATATATATATATATATATATTTATTTTTATTTTTTGGTGAAACCTTTAACGTATTCTTTTTGAAAATTAACACAAGTATTTGTATTATTTTTGTGCAACTTTTGAGGCATATCTTTTTCTGACTTATAATTTAAAAAAATATTTTAATATTTTTTTGTGAGACATTTGAACCATATTTTTCCTTCAAAAAAAATCAAACATATTTTTAAGTATATTTTTGTGTGACTTCCGAGGGCTAGTTCAGCATTTTTGAAAATATTTCAGCATTTTTTTTTTTTTTGCGACTTTTGAGGCATTGTGTTTTTTGTGCAACTTTACAGAAATATTTGTCCTGAGAATATAAATTTAAATAAATGTAACTGCACATTGTCATTTTTTGTGATTATTTTTGTGCAACTTTATATTTTCTTTTAATTTAATTAATTTTTAATTAAATGTTTCATGAGTTATATTTTTTCTGAAATGTTTTGGTGTTTGTGTGTGTGTTGTGTGTGTGTGTGTGTGTTAATCTATCAAGGGCCATTTAAATTTTCCAACATCCGTCAAGGACCAAAGTAAATTTAAGAAATTAGTTTGAATGCGTATTATAATATGGTGACGGTATGTAAAGAAAAAAAACTTGCTTTTCAGCAATGGTTTTCAAAAGGAGAAAAGTTTATAAATGAAAGGGAAAACATTAGCATGTTTTCCCCATGTGAGAGAATATTTTTCAATGAAGGAAAACCATGAAGAAAAAGCAGGAAAACACATTTGCTACAGCACATTATCTAGGAGAAATGATGGTGACTTGTGTTTAAGTGTTTTCCTCTACGTGTGTCTCCGCCATTGCGCGCAGGTGAAAGCATCCAGGTGAGGAGAAAGCCAAGAATGAGGCGTGAAGAAGACCGACTTCAAAGCCGTCCTTCGAAATACTTGTCGTCGAAACCAAAGAAAAAGCATCTTTTATCTCCTTGGATCTGAGCCGCCGGGTCCGTCTTTGAAGCCAGCGGGAACAAAGCGGGCGGAGAAGCGTCACCGTGACGACGGGAGAAGAAGGAGAAGCGCTGCCACGACAGGCTCCCGTCACGGTTGCTCGCTGTTTGTTTTCCAGGTAAACATAAGCTGACACTTTGAGTGCTGAGGGTTACCCTGTATGGTGGAGCTCATAAAAATCTACTGTCAGGTTTATGGTTAATATCATTAGGCCACGTCTGTGCACATTTCAGAAATCAGTCCCTACAGTTGTGTACTAAAATGCATTCAATATGCTTGGAATGTGACAGAACTGTTTAGTTTTTACATAGATAAACACTACTGTTGATGTTTATGGCATCATTGATGGTGCTATTTTCAGGACCTTTAAGATTCAAAAACGCTTTTTTTAAAATGTTTTTGTTTTGTTTTTACTTCAAGAAATCAGTATTTCCAGGCCAGTATTAAAAAGAACAACAACAAAATATGCTCATAATATGATGGAACTGTATCGTTTTTATGTACCTAGATGAACATTACTTCTGATGTTTATCGCAAGGATTGATGTTTACATTGTCAGGAACTTTATGATGCCTTTGTCAAAAGCACGTTATTTGATTTTTAACCAGTACATTTTCGGGAATTTTATGATTACTGATTCAAAAACAATTTGATTGGATTTTTAAAGCCGTTTTCCTTGAATATAAGAAATCAGTCCTTCCAGTTCGGTATTAAAATCAACAGCAAGAAAATAGCATCTTCATGTAGCTCGACACAACCTTTGATATTTATGGCATCATTTATATGACATTTTCAGGAAATTATTGATGTCATTTTCAAAAGCAGTTGGTTAGATTTTTAACCGCTTTTACTTGAAATCTCGAAATCAGTTCCTTTCAGTTTAGACTGAACAGTGGAATACGGTGGACCTGTATCGTTTTTTACATTTTTTATTTTTATGAAGATGAACTCTACGGTTGATGTCTATGGCATGATTGATGTTTCCATTCTCTGGAACTTTATGATGTCCTGTTCAACAGCAACTTTATTAGGTTTTTTTTAAAACGCCTTTCGTAAAATACAGATCTCAGCCCATTCAGTTCAAAATTTAAATCAATGAAATACGATACAACTGTCTATGTTTATGGCATGATTGATGTTTTCATTCTCAGTCACTTTAACTTGATTGGATTTTTAAACAGCATTTTTGTTGATGTTTTTTTTTTTTTTTTTAAGAAATCAGTCCTTCCATTTCAATATTAACATCACCGTGCTTGTAAAATTATAATGGTGAGGGTTTCCCAATATGTTACAGCGCATTAAAAAAAAAAAAAAAAGGGCTGTTACTGATACCTAATATCATTAGGCCATTTATTATCATGTTTTGCACTTCTTTAATCAAAAAAAAAAAATGTGAACCTTAAAGCGTCTAATCCTCACTTAAGCTGGTCAGCTGAGTCCACATGGTGGCCCAGGGAAAATAAATCCGGCAGGCAAGCAAAAGAATGTGGACGCGCACGACAATTGGACACAGATGTTGCGAGTGGGCGCCGCTTGGGATGACGGACCGCGAATGCAAATTTTTCAAAATGTGTTGTAGTTTGAGCGGCGGGAGACTAATCAAATAAACTCAGTGTGCATATTTAAATGTAAATCACTCCTCATTTGCCTTTCATCAACCTGAGCAAACAAAACGCTGACGGCTGATTAAAACCTGCGTCATTTTTTTAAAAGTGTAATTATCAGCATTTTGCTAATGAAGTCTAACACGAAACCTCATCACAATCACTTCTGGAAAGGCCTCCAGAAGGATTATTAAGGTTTAAAATCTCGATTTCAACATTATGATTGATCGAGCTGATTGTAGCTGAATTGCTCAGTTGAATATCACTCAAAAGTACTGACGTGTCTACGAAGGATTCATGCCATGCCATGAATCTAAAAAAGTGTGTTATCATGCAATCAAGTAGAGTTAAAAACCCTCCTGTTACCTATTTTGAAAAACATAAATCAAAGCTGACAAGTAGTTTTTCGATATTCAAGTGTAATCAACGTACAACCTAAATGCTTCAGTTCACATATTTGCAAGTGGAGTTCATAATGAGATATAAATAGATATTTGATATATCATATTAAATAATGGATATACATCCTTTGGGATTTTCTTTTGTTTCACTTTTTGACACATTTGGTTAATTACACAAGCTGCGGTTAGAATTGATCCAGGGACGTTATTGCTGTTCCTGAGAAACAAATGTAATGAGAGGGTTAAAATGACATTTTATACAGGAATTATTTTTATATTGTGAAAAGAAAATGTAATTATTCAAGCTCCTTTTTTCATCTGACAACTAAATCGCCTTTTTTGAGGGTGGGTTTCCACATCCGTTCAATTCGGTCACTTCCACATATTTGGAGTGCTTTTGCTGTTTTTAAATCTCATTTCCAGGCCCAAACACCAACATGTGAACAAAACAACGCCCGGCGGTATTTAGTAAACAACCCCTGCCCCGCTAAATCATCCCACTTACTACTTGCCCCCCACCGGCCCCCACCGTTCTCTGCATCCACAATGCCGACCGCTCCTGCTTGTGCACATACAGCCACGCGAGCAAATACGCACTAATTGGATAAATAAGGTTATTGTGCCAGTGAATGGTAGCAGCTTTTCGTGTTTGTCTAACACCAAGGGTGGGGTCCCTTTCCCCATCAGCCCTCTGAGGGCCATTCGAAATTTACAATTTGCTCTTTTTGGGTAATATACTGCGCATTTACAGTTCCGTAACCAATGGCCCACGAGCCATTGGTTGCCCACCGTCGCTTCCAGTTCTTTCATCTCACACCTCGGAGAGAACTAAAGAGGATGAAAAAAAAGGGAGAGGAGTTTCCCCAATAACATTAAACCCCTTCAATTACAGGAGTGTGTGATTACTCGCTGTGCGCGTTTGTGTGTGTGTGTCGTCTTTACTACGCGGCGAGCCGGGAACGCTAAAATGCGGCCCTCCGTCTCGGGGTCTCCTCGTTGCATTCCACGGCCGAAGCAGATGGCAGAAAATGTCAAGAGCTTCCACTTGGGAGCGATTCAGACAGCACTTTTTGCTATTTACCCCTCCGGGTGCATTCAAACAGCAATAATGTTCTCGGGTCACTTTGACCTGTGGCGTGTATAATTATTCAAAAGTGTCAGGACCAACAACAACAAAAAATCCTAATGAATATTTTTTATCCATTTTTATGGATGAATAGCTCCAATTGCAATTTGTTTGTTATGTTACTTCCATACATGTTTTTTAACTTAAACATGGGTCAATTTGACCCATTTAGAAAATGTTCCCTTTAAGACATGTTTTGAAAAAAATAAAAATTCTTGATTTATAAAAATTACACTACTGAAAAGCAGTTTTAGGAGCTAAAAGTGGGACGTTTTATGGTTTTCTTTTTTGGAAACAAATGAAATATTGGATTTGTATACAACAATTGTTTATTTTATTTTACCTCATATTAAAACTTTTTATTTAAATTAGACCAGAATCTTTTAATAGAGTCTTGCTTCAATTTAAAAAAAAAAAAAAAAGATACGCTTTTTAAAAAATGTGTTTAACTGTAATAACATTTCAAACCTTTTCTGAACATTTTAGGGATTATGTGTCCATCTGGACCATTGGCATCCTTTGAAATCATTACATCTTTAATTAATTCTGCATCCAATTAATATTAATTTTACTCTCCATGATGTGAAAATGAACATTTATGGGGAAAAAAATGGTTTCTTTCTTTGAAAACACACACACCACTATACTATAAAGTGGAAGCAGCAATTCCACACAATAACAAACAAAATATTATACTCACTACAATTATGCTTGAATCCTTGTGTCTTTATCCCTTCTTAAAAGAAAAAAAAATCTGTTGAAAGAAGATCCAGCACCAATGTTCTAAAAAAGTTCTCCTTCCCGAATCTCCGGCATGATTCGTGGACGGAGATGAAACTTTACAAGACAGCCTTTTTCTTTTTCATTTTAAGCCTGGGAAGCCATAGAGCGCACCCCCGCACTGCTGCCAGCCAGCACCGTACCTCAGCAGGGCCAGTCCGGTCCGGCCAGAACGGAGAGAGTTGTCCGATTACTGCTGCAGGCGCTGGCTAGTAGTGTATGTCTCTGAGGAAGTGGAGGAACAAAAAAAAGAGAAAGAGAGAGAGAGAGAGAGGGAGGGAGTGGGAGGGAGGGAGGGAGGGAATGGAGTGGAGTGGGAAAGGAGGGAAAGGTTGTGGCTAAAAGAAAAAAAAGAAAAGTTGCTCTAGTAGGAAGTTTTTGGTCACACCAGCCTCAATATGTCAGTTTTTAACAAACATTTTAAGCCGCGCACCCCCTCGACCTCCCGAGAGAGATGGCGCACCGCATCTCCAACGCACACGCCTCCAAAATAATAAATCAAAACATAGCCTGGCAGTTTTTCCCAAACATTTTTAGGCACACACCCTCTTCGACATCCCAATAAAAGTTGGTGCACCCCCACTCTCTTCTGCTCAAGAAAAAAGTTTTAAAAAAGTCTGCACCCCATCGCCACTGCGCACACACTCATAAAATAGGTACAAACTTACAAAACGTTTTAAGCCCTTCATCATCGGCAACGCAGTTGGCATACTCCGTCCCAACCCATAAAAGATTAACCCTCGACATCCCAAGAGTTAGCGCACCTTCTCTCTTACGTCCCCAAAAAGTCAAAACTAAGCCCGTCAATGTTTCCCAAATTGTTATATGAAACGTGATTTTTGCCGAACACAACAAAATGAATGTATTCTATTTTCATGATACTTTCGTGATACTCTCAGTTCCAATGAAAGAAATATCATATCGTGAACTACTCTGCGATTCCCACTCCTATTACGCACCGGGAATCCCTGACACTTTTTCGTCTTTAAGCATGCGGGTCTTCTCCAGATTGTATCAGCGGAGGCTAAAGGCCTCCTTATACTCCGGCGGTCGCGCATCTGACAACGCCCGCATTGCATCACGGGACCGACGAATTGCCCCGCACGGCCCCTCTGTGTAGCTTGCCGCGCACACGGCAAAAATAGTTGCTGCGCGTCGAACGCTGCAGAGATCATCTCTCATGATTGGTCTGTTTTAGTCACATGCTGTGATGACGTACTCAGCGTGCCCCTTGGTTCTACATACCATCTACGCCGGCGCCTTCTCGATCGATTTTGCAGCATAATTAAACGTATCATCTGGTCATCTAGGTCAATTTGTTCTAGCAGACAATTGTTGTTGCTTTGTTCTTTGTTACTGAAAGCAAAGTAAAAACGGCTACCGGAAATGGCCCAAAAAAATGCAGAGGAAACTGTGGTGTCCTAGCCAATACCAGCAGTAGCGACACCCTCGACTTGGAGGTGAACTGCAGCACACTTTCAAAACTGCGTGCGTGGGTTGCGCTGGAGTATAAAGGCAAACTACGCGCCGGATTGCCGCAGTGACGTCAGTGCGGTCGCCGTCCGCGCGAGTATAAAGAAGTCTTAAGACCCCGAGTGCCCTCACTCAACCCCCCTTTTGCTTTTGTTTTCCACTCCCCCCAAAATACACAAACCCCATTTTCTTTGCTCTATTTTCCCCATATGTCGTAGGTCACCATTGGAGTTCTCTCCTTTGCAGACGGACCCGGGTGGGTAAACAAGGGTTTAGGTCATTAGCTTTAAGGGGCTGGGTGAGCCCGGGCGGATCGTCTTGGTCCGTCTCGGGCCTAGTGGAAGTCTTCCGTCAACACGTCCACGCCGCGTCTGTGCGCCTTCTGTCCACTCTGGGTTATTGTTTCAACTCTGCTAAGCTGCTACTGATCAGCCCCAAATTGGTGATTTGCTCAAGCTGTTTCTCCAATAACTCCCTTTTTCATATCCGATTATGCATTCCATAAAAGTATGTCATCCGTTGAATAAATCTGTGAATGAGGCACCCGTAATTCCCCTAAAGCACCCCCAAAAGAAACTTCACTGAGAAAACTGAAATCAAACATTCATTGCGCTAAAGAGGTGGTGACAGAAGAAGAACACCAACAGCTAAAATAATGGAATGCTGTGTTAGCCACTGGACCTCCTGCTCACAGGTGATGATAGCATTTAAACTAGTGGTTCTTAACCTTGGTGGAGGTACGGAACTCCGGCAGTTTCATCTGGAGTTCACGGAACCCTTCCTAATTTGAAAAATAAAATATTGTTGATTTCAAACTCAAAACATGTATATATTTTATTGTCTGTGTAGATTCTCAGTCATCCAGCATTAGCCATGCATCAGTTGCACACAAAATCATTGTGTTAAAAGAACAAAACCAATAAAAGTTGAATTTCACACACAAAAATAAACAAAAAATGTAATTCAATGAAAATGTTCTGTCAGTGAATGTGAATTTTGCTGTTGCCATTCCCCTTGGTAAGTGCCACTGTCATGTCAGAGGAACGGACTTCGTTGTGAAAACTCACAACAAAATCTGTTCCTTTTCTTTGTTATTTCTACAATCCTCGAAAAGGTAAACACCCACCTTGACGCAGCGTTGCGTTTTGAACGGCACGAACACGGCATTCAAAATGCATTACGGATACATGCCAGCACGCACGCACGATGTGTGTCGAGTCCTCCGTTGAACCCCAGCGACAGCCTCACCGAACCCCTGGGGTTCGACCGAACACAGGTTAAGAACCACTGATTTAAACACTAACGCTCTACCAGAAGTCTTACGCGTTCAAACCTGACGCAGTACCCAGACTGATCTGCGAGACTACCAGAAATCACAAAAGAAGAAGAAGTAGCTAGGTTAGCTGTTGGGATATCTGGAAACTAAAACTCTTCTCCTTGACGTTAAAAACTTCAGAGGACAGGACTTCAAAGGACCTCTGCCAATTTTATGTCTAAGCTTAGGATCAGTGTGAAATGTTGTTGAACCGGTGGAAGTCGTTTTGACAGCCTGTACACACAACGCAAAGAAACAAAAATGTCCAGTTGTCACTAGTTCCTTCTTTCTACCCTTCATCATGTCAGCGAGGAACTACAAAGAAATGGACTAGAAATAAACAAATTGGAAGTGCGAAGGACGCAGCAACCCCCCTCTGCATCCGTCTCGGCGGCCCGCAGGTGAATCCATTGGCTCCGGTTTCCGTGCTCGAGCGTGGCGTTTATTGCGCGCCGAACAGGCTCTCGCTAACTCAATAGACTGATGGGAGCTCTCAAGTAACCAGGCGGCGCAGCAGCCAAAGGAGGTGCTGCTTTTACGCTCTCTGTCTTCAAGCTGCAGCTCTGTGGAAGACTTATTTGAGGCTTTGCACTGTAGTTGTGCGTAATCGTTTATTATGTCCAGAATACTGGATGCTAGTTTTGGTGAAATTATGTACCGGTACTTGCTCTAGCATACGTAGAGTATAAAAAAGGTTGTTTTTTTCAATTTCAGGTTAAATGACTTGTTTTGGATTGGGGTATTTTTGTTAAACAATGACAAGAATAAGAGTAGTGTGAATGATTGTCTCTTGGCTCTAGTTTAAGTTCACTATAATGTCTGCCAAAACAACTTAAATAACTGAATTGAATTTTTCAGTAAATCAAAAAAAACAACTAAAATGTTTTCCAGAATTTTTTTTTTTAATACATTGTGCATTAAAAAACACAGGAGTGCCTTGACATAAGAGTTTAATTCATTCTGTGACCATAATTGTAACTAATAACACTTGTATCTCAAATCATCTTTCCCCATTATAATGAATGTAAAGTCCAACAATCCGTTCCAAACTCCTCAAAAATCTAACAAATGAGTTTGTAATGTGTTTTAATAAGGAACTTAGCATGCTATAATATTGTACTTCATAAAAACAATTTAGGTTAATTAACTAATTAAACAATTTGTGTCACATCGTTTTTGCTTAAATTCAATAGATATCGTGTTGGTCCTTCTGGTGTGTGCACCTTGGCCACCTGGGGGCAGTATCATACAGCCATACGGTTAGGAGCACTTCTCAGTAAGCCGCAGCAATGCTAAACTCAAACATTTCAACAATGATTAATTAGGAAGCAAATCTTTTGCAAGGATTATCTTGATGATGTCGGCCCAACCGTCTCAAAAAGATGAAAATCAAAATTTCACGTAAAACATGAAACAAGTGTTTTTCCGCAATAAAATACGTGCACACGTTCATGTTCGGAGCTGACTCGCCTTGACAGTGTTTACATAAATTGTGCAAATGGGGCAAAAAATGGCATGACAAGCAGATCAAAAATGGTGCGGATGAAGCAGAACCCTAACACTCCACTCCCAGTGACACGGTTGCAATGTTTTCTTATGCATATGCCGCAAATTTGTTTGCTTAAAACCACTTCAGTGTTTGTTCAGTGTCACACACATCAAGTTTTCTTTTTTTTTAATGTTGCCGTCTCACACCGGGAGGAGAAATCTGAACTATGGGCAAGTCTGGATGGAATAACAACGCTGATATATTTACACAGACATTACCTGGGTTAAAGCGAAAGCGCAAACTCCTCGCCTTGCCCCCGTGACATAAAGTCGCCGGACGGGCAATTTGTCTGTGCGCTCTGTAAGTGCGAGGTACTGGATACACTTGGTCCTCTTCCTAATGAAAATAAAAGCATGAAACGGAGTGACACATCCTTGGTTCAGCAAAGCAGCACTGATGACAAAGGGAAATTCAAGACCAGGTTGAATGCGATGTCACAGTCCCTCTGACAGCTACTGCAGACTGTTGGGATGGCCCCGAAAATAGATTGCGCCTCAAATTGACAGTTTCAAGTTTAAAACTTGACACAAAGTTGTATGGAAAAAGAAGTTAAAAAAAAATATATTTTTGAAATGTAAAGAAAACATTTTTTTCTGCTGGCTTCATTTTTGTTCATTTACATCTTTTTTCTATAAATATTTTTTTAATTAGCAGATTCGATTTAATCACCAATATAGAGTATATATATATATATATATATATTTTATTTATTATTTTTTTTTTTTTAATTAGCACATCCATTTCCAATTTACATACATACATATTTATGTTGAACATGAATTTGTTTTTCAGGAACAGCAATCATGCTCCTGGGTCAAATTGACACATTTTAAATGTTGAAATAAATGCAGGGAAAAAACCAAAACTTTTAAGATGTAAAAAGAGAAAGGGAGAGGGGGGAATCAAAAGTTTTGTGCTGCCCTTGTTTTTGTTCTTTTTTTCTTTTAATTATGAATTTAAAAATAATAATTAGCAAATTCGGTATCTTCAACAAGTTACTTTTGTTTCTCTGGAACAGCAATAATGTTGCATGGTCAATTTGACCCAGGGCATGTTTAATTATCCAAAAGTTTCAGAAACAAAAGAAATCAAATTTTCAATAAATGCATAACTAACTTTTTATTTGTAAAAAATGCATGTTGAAACATATTTGTGAAATGAACAATTTCCATTGGATATGTTGATTACACTTGTTAAGCCAAGCAGAAAAAAGGTGGGTCAATTTAACCCGAAACACAACCAGAGGGCTAAGCAGATATAAACCCACTATAACTTGAATCCAGAGTCTTCCAAGCTGTCATAAAAGTCCAAAGACAATCTTTTAATGATAAACTGTCATGAACCATATCAAGAAGAATCTGAGTGCAGACAGATCCCTCGAGCTACATGACAAACAAGTCAAGTGGTTTCAAGTGGCGAATGAAAGTTCAGTGAGAAGCCCGAAAACATAAGCATCGGATCGGCCTACCTGCTTTCCTCGCAGCGATAAAAGTCAACACTTTACTTGACAGGGAACAGAAGTAAATGGCTCACCTCGGCGTGAGCGACCCAGACAATTTGCCTTCCAAACGCAACAAGGAGATGATGTTTTGATTACTATGTTCCGGAACAGTGTTTAGGCGAAGATGACACATTTATCCCTGATGAGACTACAGATTGTACTTTATGACCTATGAGACGCTTTTAGGGAAGGTCTCCGAGAGATACTTTATTACTTTCTGACGGCTCTCTGAAGGCTAAACAAGCACACTGTGAAGAGCTATTACTCCAATGAGCCATCAATATGACATGCGTTATGAACACAATATAGACCGACTAACTAAAGGAGTCTAAAAACTCGTTCACTGCTGTGGACGTTTATACTCGTCGAATCCAACCGTTTACTGCCACTGACGCATAGATTCGTCAAGTACGTTTCTCAACGGGTAGACGTAGAAGACGGTCTCGCTCAGCTCCTCTGTGAAATTCAGGTTTGTAAACCCTCTGTAATGACTAGCAGATTCCCGTAGATGCCAGCGTTGCATCGCTTTGGATTTGAGATTAGCACGGCTTTTGAGTAGAAGATAAAGATTAGGCGGCGAATCTCGGATTGTCACAGCGAATATGAAGGAGAGAAATTCCAACACGTCGGACAAGTTTAGGCACCTCACACTCGAGCAGAGTATGTATTGTATAAACCGAGTATATGCCCAATAGGTAGAAGAAAGTAGGTGTCGCGATCGTGAGAAAAGATGACGCAGCGCAAGCAGTGAATGACAGACGGCATGTAAAAAAGCCACTGACGAGTCATGCGGTATTTTCAGGGGGACAGGAGATGCGCTGTTGGAAAACATGAAATTATCATAGCGGGCATAATGCAAACAATTGCTTTAATGGCTGTAGATTTGACCGACTTTTTTTTTTTTTTTTTAATATGTCAATGTGGGTGCGTGGCTGAAAAAGGTTTGAGGGGGGAAAAAAAGAATGAAATCATCATAGCCAACTTTGTGGGAGCATATTTTTCTCCAACTTTGTGGTATTTATTTACAATTTAAACATAAACAAAATGCCTTGTGCCTTGCTAAGACTATAAACGAGCTTTGTTTTGACTTCCTTTCTTTTTTTAGGGTGTGTGCAAGGGCCAGGGGGTGAGCTGTGTGAGAAAAAAAAAACATGCATGGAATTCATTGTTGGATGAAGCTTTGTTTCCCTGGTGCAATCTTGAGAAAGACAAACGGTTCCCAAACTAAACTTTTCATGGATGCTGAGGGATATCTTGCTGAGATCAGCAAATATTGCAACTATTAACTATTTATCCGAGCTTACTGGCTCGAGTGTCAAGCGGGAATGCCACTAAAACGGAATCAGCTGCACCCTAAATACCAATAGGTTTTGGTAATAAATTGTCAACACCCGTCTAATGGGAACATTTGTCGGGGCCGGGCCCAACTGTCGGGGGGCCGGGGTTCTGATTTGTGCAACAAGGACGTCCAGCAATGCGCCACTCCCCGCCGTCTCGGCCGCACAGCTGCCTCGCCTTCCGCAGTTGGGGTCAGCCGAGCTCCGGGGGCCCCCGGCTGCCGCCGTACGTATAGAGTCTGGCCGTCGACGCGGCAGACTCCTCGGGGGCGTCCCAAAGCAAACCCCCCCCCCTCCCCCCCGCGAGTCACCAGCAAACCCACAGTAGTGAGGCCAGAGAGACATTTGCGAAGCCGGGGAGTCCACACAACAAAAACACATTAGGCAAATGTCTGGGGTCAAACGTCTGTTTGAATTGGCCTGATGGAAGCCACTCACATTGGGTCAGAGCCAATCTGCAGTCCGCTGGCTAACGACGCAAACAAAAGAGGTCAGAATTTGCTTCCACCTTCCAGATATGCCACGGAAAGTGTAAAAGGACAATGCACAGACATGATTCTCACAAGTCGAACACTAAGTGAGGAATATGCATTGCCATTAACGTGTAGTAGTTTGAGTTCTTTTTATCCCTGTAACACTGTGACTGGTACCGTTTATTTTGATTTTACATCCACTTAAGGAGGGAGTATTAGGGCCGCAATTAAAAGAAATATTACCCAGAATTAAAAAAAAATATTTTGATAATAAATTTGCAAATTAAAAAAAATTTAAGTCGTTTATTTTTTTAGAACAAAATGGCAATCTTTCTTAAACAAAGTTAGAGTTTTTTAAGAAAAACAAGCCTTATATTATTTTAAGAAAGGTGCAATCCATCACGGAAAAAAGTCGGACAGTGAACCTCCGCTGTTCAAGGGAGATAGGACCCGGCCCGATCCAGAAGTGCGAAAATCTGTTAATATTAACACTCATAATAACTGCCATAAAAAAAGTGCTGGGGGTGGGGGTAAACGCTACTAAGCAGGGATCGGGTCCAAAAAAAAGTGGTGGTTTTCGCAAAAAACAGGGGATAGGTTTAAAAAAATAAATCTTCTGCCTGTCGATGCTGCGCCATGCGCCTGTGCAGCGGCTGCTTAGTCTCCCCAATGTAAAGGTCATTGCACTGCATAAACAACATTGCTGTTTGGTTGGGTTGAGTAACATCTTCTTTTCGACTGACACGTCACAAATTCAAGCTACGACGATAGAAGACTATAATCATTTAAGACATTGAGTTAAGATGTTAAAAACCAGTGTGCACCCTGCTTTAGGACAGAGTTCCTTGTGAACTTCTGACAAATGTTTTAATTCCACGGATTCTCTGATGGACATTTTGATGAGGACGCCCACCGTGAGGAGAACTTATGCGTATGATTTACCGAGCTCCAGAAGCTCAGCACGCCTTTGCTTAGCAAACACCAACAAAGAAATTCCATTCATGCGTTCATACGCCAAAATAAACATGAGTTTTTGGATACAGGATTTCTTCCTCTTGCATCTGGCTACTTTTTTGCTCTCAAAACGCGCATCCTCGCTGGACTTTTTCTGTTTATCAGAAAGCAAGTGAGACTTTCTACTGCATTAATCAACATTCGGTGCCAGTTAGAGCGAGAGAGTGCGAGAGAGAGATAGATAGATATAAATAGCACAGCAGTCCTGCCATGGAAACAAGCAGCTCGCCAGCTAACTGGGATTCGGTTACAGGAGTAGCAACTTTTTTGTAGGTCAGAAAAAAAACTCGCAGTTGCCTGGGAAACTATGTGGAAGAATAGAGCATGGAACAGGTAATGTCGGTCCGCCGCAATTAAGAGAGGTCATTGAATGGGACTTATCGGGGGGTGGGGGGGGGGTTAGTAAATTGAGGGGTTTGTTCATTGGCTGCAGCTGCACCTGGGCTTTAGGCACCTTGAAGCACACCACACTGAACAACAGGTTTGTTTTCTGTGAGGGAAAAAAAAGGAAGTTTCCACTGTGAGATTGTAATAGAAATGACAATTTAATTTATCTTTTGGTAAGTATGCTAGGAAGTCATGCCAAAACTATGTTGTTTGTATTTTTTTTAGCATTGTTTTAGCATAATATCATGATGCTGTGGTGACCCACAAGAGGGAGACATTCACCAGGGGTGTGTATGTTCAAGGCAGGGGCGGGAGATGAAAGATCCAAAGGCAGTTGTTGGCTCCAAAGGGAGTGGTTGGCTATTTGATGTCAAAACAATCAGCCTGTATGTGGAGAGTAAAGTGACATGACTGGTTCTCATCTCCTCGTCTTGTTATTTACCGCAGCTCCACAATACGGTGCATGTGTGAAAATTGAGCTATTGGGAAACCCCTGACTGGCTTTTTCCTCAAACAATTCCCCCATGTCCTGAAAAATGTTAATTCCTCAAGCATCAAGAATTACAGACTGCATTGCATTCACTTTTAACCGGACATTGAGGGGGGCGGTCGTGTCTCACGTGTCAAATGAGCCACTGCTCACCCCGCCTTCTCTATTGCAGGGACAAAACTTCATACGGCTTTAGTTACCGTGACAACCAGGGGGTTGGCTTTCGTTCAATACGTGTCTTTATTTTCCTAAAATCTGGACTTTGTCTAGATTTTTTTTCTTGATTGTACGTAGGAAAAACAGAGATAAAATATTACCAATATGAGGAAAGCATGCATATTTGCGGGAATAATGTCAGGAAAATGAGAATGAAGAAAATTTAAATCAGAATATTCGGAGAAAACAATTTAATTTACAAGAAAGAAAGTACCCCAAAAAATTGTCATAATGTTGCAAGAAAAACATTCTAATATTATGAGGAAAAACGTGTAATATTATCATAATACAAAGGAAGGAAAAAGGAAAAAAATGTAAAAACAAATTTTAAATAAATGTTTCAAAACTTTTTTTTTTAAATGAAAAAAAAATTGAAAAAAATGAAACTAGAATCAAATCCACAGATAGATGACTTTGCAGGTGCTGAACTGCAAGTATGCACGGATCCACTGTACCCACTATTCCAAGCCATTGCTACTTTTTATGTTATCACAATTTTAGCAGCTAGTAACTAGTCAGAGAAAGCTGTCGGAAAAGCATATCCATCCAATTACTGCAATTTACAAAATGACGCGCCGGCTGAAACCGCAATCCCCGCAGTCGCCGTGAATTATTAATCGGCACTGCAATGACATTCTTTTCACCTGACTTGTTCTGCTTTGACTGTGTCCCATGCAACAACCGCTAAGAACGACATTCCGTGCCAGTTAATTAGAGAGTGCGACAGCGGAGAATTTGCCCCTTTTCTGCTGGCCGCCTACCAAACGTCGTCTAATGGCCGCAAACACACGAGGGGAATCAACCCGTTCGAGATACAGAAACATCAGCGGGGAATTACCGTTTTAAATTGGATTTCTTCCCTTCCCTAAAGGTGTTAATATAAAATCCAGTCAAGTGCATTCTTTTGTACATTGTGGAAGAGCACAACACATCTTGGGGGGCGTGGTAGAGGGCACGCTAATGAATCAATAGGACGCACGGTGTCCGATGACGCCTGAGCACTTTCGGCCTGCACTTCCGACTCACCCCTGAGCCTCGGCTTATTTCCAGCGCCGTCGACGTCGGCAGTTGCGGACGCACTTAATAAATTGTACCTTGAACAAAAGGAAGAGGTGATGAATTGAAAAAGGCCCCGCATGCATAATTCACGCCACCGCCTCTCTCGCTCAAATTGGCCACTGTTAAATAATTCAAATTGATCTCATTAGGGGCAGTTTTCATTATGGGCTAATTCAATTAAACGCAAAAGGGGGCCTCTGAGGGCCAACTGTGATATCATGTTAATTGGCTCAAATATGGGAAGATGCAGTGGAGATAAAGCAAAGAGAATTACACCTTGTGTACATAAAACAAGCCCACAATGTTGCGATAAGAATGGCCCAGGAGCTTAACGGTAACATAAAATGAAAAACGCCACTGATGTGCTAACGGTTAGCATTGTTAGTCACAGTTTTAGAACACTTTAAGAAACTCATATTTGAACACAAATAGTGCAGCAACATCCAGACATTTAATATAACAATACTCACAGGCATATATTATTTATCCTCTACGAAAAATGACTAAGATTACAGCATTTTACTGAGTGACTTACAGTAGTAGTAGTAGAAGAAGAAGTATAAATATTCTTCTTCTTTGTATCTGCATGACTGTATTATACTGCCGCCCGGTGGCACACCAGAAGGTACAGCACAATGAATTGAATTGCAGCGTTAAATCATGATGTTCAAACTTTTTAATTCTTCTGTTTAGTTGTTATTAGTGTATTTTTGAATGAAGAAAAATATTATACAGTGTTATTTTTCCTTATTAAAAAACAAACAAAAAGAGCGTGGCCACAAACAACTTAAACTCATATCGCTAGGCACCACTGTCAATGTATTAAAATGTTCGTTTTGATAGTTTAGTCACTACCATGACACCAATTGATTCCATTTTGTCATTTATTCCTCCAACCATGACTGGGAGATTACAGTGTTCCCCCTTGTACAGTGGTATAAAAAGTGTACACACCCCTGTTCAAAGTTTTTGGGCTATAAAAAAAATGAGACCCAGATAAATAAATTCAAAACGTTTTCCACCATTAATGTGCCCTGTACAACTCTAAATTCTTACAAAAGTTTGTCCAAATGACAGCTTGCATCTTGAAGTCATAGCTCATATCTCAAGGCACTACTGTAATGTTTTTTTTTTAATGGTTTCTCTCTATTGCAGTATTTCACCTTGAACGTATCCTCTTCACAAACAAGATTCACTGGTCTGTATCGTATTTGCCCACATGTTGTTTGATTAAAAGTTACATACTTGTTATTCAAGTTCCTCATTTATCAAATATTCCTCTTTCCCTTTGGATAATTATAAATATTAAGATTGCATAATCACATCATGAGACAATTGGAGGACAAAGTCATCGGTTCAGGTTAATGTGTTCCCAAAGGGCGCGAGGGGTACCTGATACAACACTGCAGTCAAATAAAGAGCCATTAAAGACGAGAGGAAGAGCGTATCTATCTTAGCACTTAAGGACTCTCATTATCTCACTGAAACACAAACACACACACACATGCCGCAGCCAAGACACACACACGTACAGTAGGATTCACGTTCGAATGACTTAGGGCGGTTTCCTGCCACAGGCGGATCACTTTTCAGTGTCTTATGTAAAGCGTCAGAAGAACTTTAAATTGATGTCATCATTTTATGCAGAACTACAGTATTGTTAGTTACACAGGAGTATTACGACCACACTGGTTAGAGAAAACAATTTTAATTACTAAAAAAAAAAAAAAAGCCGTGACGTTAGAAGAACACAAGAAAAAGGTTGTAATATCATGTGAGAAAAAAATCATATTAACAGAAAAAAATCTCAGTATGAGCATACAATTGCAAGATTACAAGCAAAAAATGTTGATCGTATGAGAAAAAAAGTTGTATTATTAAAAGAAAAAATTGAAATTAAGAGGAAAAATTGAACAGGAATATTTACTCAAATAGTAACAGAAAAAAAGAAGTAATATTAAAAGGGTTAGGATGAGGTAAGAATTACAAAAAATGGTAATTTTATGAGGAAAAGGAATCATCCATCCATACAGGTAAATCCATTCTCTGTACCACTTAATTACAAGAAAAAGTTGTAATATTCAGATTAAAAAACGTAATATTGCAATGAAATGTTTCAAGAATATTTTTATATATTGCGATAAGCAATTTTATTATTACGAGCAAAAAAAGTTGTATTGTCGGGAGATTTAAAAAAAATATATATGAAAGGAAAATCACGTTTACAAAAAGAAATGTTCATTAGTATGAAGTCTATTTAAAAATAATGTTAAAACAGTTAAGTCAGTAAAATGTTGACTTAACTACAAAAAAATCATAATATTGGTCTTACAATATTAATGTTCCGAGTCCCCCCCAAAAATTATTTCAAGAGAAAAGAGTAGGAATAAGAGAAAAAAAATCCTGATGTTACGAGGAAAAAAAACATATTCCTTGTCCTACAAAATAGTCATAATACTCCAAAAGTAAAAAAAAAAAAATAGTGCAATTGAAAAAAATAGTACATTACCTGAAAAAAACCTTCATATTCAGGAACAAAATTCCTCATATTTAATACAAAATTGTAATATTACGAGCAAAAAAATAAATAAATTATATTACAAGAAAATATGAGACCCATGACAGTTGTTTGAAGACAAATCCACACGTGACAGTTGCCTGTCGAGTAAGATACTTCCAGTACAAACATTAGCATTTTGCCAAAACAAGCGCGTAATATATTTAACGCATAATAAGCTCGCAGTGGGGGTTGGTCAGCACAATGAAAGAAAGGCACGCTGGCTTTTAAAATGAATAAAAATTGATTGTGTGCCAATAAAGAGCGAATGGGCCGAGTGTTAACTAGATTGCGCGTAAACGTCGCCGGCCGTCCCCGGGCCGCTTTATTGCGCTAATGCAATAAAGAACACTTAGCAATAAACGCGCCTCTCTGATGAGCTCGCCGAGGCTTTTCCAAGATGGGCCTGATGAAATTGGAAGAATTAGATCTGAGTGAGCTGCTAATGACGCCTAAAACCAAAAAAAGAAAAAAGGGAGAATCTCCAAATAGAATTAGCCCGGCCTCCTCCTCCTCCTCTTCGCTAAATGCATCATATGTAAATTAGTGTCATTTGGAGAAATCTCCTTGCCCGCGAGGTAGAGCCTTCATTAGATGGGGACTTGAACTAGAACTCCTCCAGGATCCTCGAAAAGAGTTTTAGTTCACCTAACTATATTTATTGCACAGATGCTTCATCACTTCAATCTATAGTGCTAATCCAACAAGGAATATACAGTGGCGCCTCGACTTGCAAATTCAACTCGTGACAAAAAACATCAACAAAATGTGTTGTCACGTTTTTAATAAGTAAAATAGCTCTCTATTTTTTACTTTTAAGAAATAAGTGTGCATTGTGATAATTCAATGGGCATATTGTGCTGCTCATTATGCTGTGTGCATCTTGACCACCAGGTGGCAGTATAATGCATACAGACATACGATTTGATGAAGCGCAGGAGAAGAAGACCATTGAACTAAGTTGCAATAATATTAGTCATTTTTAGTATAGTATTAGTATAAATAATACTGTAAAGTGGTGCCTTGAGATACTAGTGACCTGACTTACGAGTTTTTCAAGATTCGAGCCGTTGCTCCGCCGATTTCACACCCAGCTGCTCTTTACTGTCAAAGTAAACATAAAACAAAGAGACCTACACATTGTGTATTTAAAACAACCAAACAACTTTGCCTTAAGAATGCCCCTGCTCGCTTAATGCTAACACATGATGGAAAACAGCATTGGCATGCTAACACTTAGCATCGAAAGTTGCGGTGTTACAACGGATTATTGAACACAAGTTGCGGAACAACACATGTATACAGACAATACAACAAAACAGTAGTTACAGCCATAAAACTACTAATATTACTGCAGCTTACTTAGCAGTTGTGACCGTTTCTATGTATATCTCAAATCATCCTACCCCATTGAAAAGAATGGAAATGTCATTAATCCGTTCCAGCCTCCCACAAAAACAACAAAACATTTTGTAATATGTTTTTAAATAGGAAAAAAGGCACTCTATATTATACGTTATAAAAACATACAGTAAAGATGTAATTAAATTAATTAAATTCTATAGAATGAAACAGAATTAAGTAATTTTTGTCACACTTTCGCCTTCAGTACAATGCACATTGTGCTTCTCATTTTGCTATGTGTGCCTTGGCCACCTGGGGGCAGTATAAGACAAACCTAAGGGTATACGTTGAGACAGGCGACGACACAACTCACCAGTAATATTCGTCGTTCTTCACAGAGGATAAAGAATATATGTATGTATCAACCACCATCAGGTTGAGCTAGAGCCTAGTTGACTTTGGGACGGTACACACTGGAGAGTCTTCAATGAACAGAACATGCGTGTGCTAATCTCTTGTCCACCGTGCTGCCCTTACTAAAACCTCACTAATGCAATTTTCTCCACTTTAAATGTCCAATTACACAATGAACAATACCACTTTGTCGTGGACAGCGCAGACACACAAATCCTGCAACCATTTATTTACCCCCACTTAACCACTCGACGACCTCTTATACACTCTACTCCCCCTGTCTGCTGTCAAAACAGACCTGTATGACAACTGCGGGAATTACATAGCGATTCAACGGGATCAGTTGGGTTCCTAACGCAAACAATGAGCCTGTCTAGTTGCCTGGCCCGTCTGTTTCCAGCAGGTAGGTAATTCACTTACCTGGCCCATTGTTCCTCCCTTCATCCCTGCTGAATAACGTGGCTTTGCCACCAGCTTTGTGGAGCTTTAGCTAGAACCTCCAGCAAATAGGCACGGGAGGTTTATTTGTAGAATTCGCACACAATATAACAAGAAGACAAATAAAATCATTCCATAACATATACAAATTGGTAATAGTAACTAAATTAAAAGGGAGGAGTTCAGATAACATAATTTCAGTTGTCATATGCACAACTAAATAGAACTGTTTTCATTCATTGTCAGCCCCTCACATCTTCTGAAAGAATGATCCATATTTTTTGCAGCATAAAACTGACACACGGCCTCATTGTGTTTAGTCCTGACTCTGGGCACCAGCAGGAGACGACTCCCTGAGGTTCTCAGAGACCAAGAAGGTTCATATGGCTCTAACATGAGCAGAACCTTTTTGCCGTCTATTCTCTGAGCGATAGAAAGCCAGCGCAGAGACCTGAGCACTGGGCTAATATGGTCATATTTCCTGGTTCTAGTCAGGACTCAAGCAGCAGCATTCTGCACCTGTCCTAAAGCTTGTTTGGAGAGTTTTATTCTTTGATTTTGGAAATGCTTTTTAGACAATAGAAAGCTGCTGATGTTATTGATTGAATGTGGCTGTTAAAATTCAGGTTTGAGTCCAAAATTACCCCTAGGTTTCTGACTTGATTATTAAGTTTTTGAGAGAGAGTTTCAAGGTGACTGGTAACATGTTTTCTTTGTTTCTGTGGGCCACAGAAAATTATTTCACTTTTGTCTGAGTCAAGCTGGAGAAATCGTTTTGCATACACACACTGATCTGTGTGAGACTGAATCTACATGTTCACCTGCCGTCAGTGATACGTAGATCTGTCATCTGCATAATTGTGGTAAGACCCTTGAAAAGTGCCAATTAGCTGTCATAATGAAAGCATGCAAATATCGAAGAACAGGGCCTCCCAGGATTGACCCCTGGGGAAGGAACCCCACCAGTCGTAGCCATTTAGTGTCAGACACACTGACTATGTCTTGTCCTCAAGATAGGATCTGAACTAGTTTAGAGCAGTACCAGAGATTGTCACCCATTGTTCTAACCTCTGCAATAAGATCACATGGTTGACTGTGTCAAAGACAGGACTCAGGTCCAGCATATCTAAGACTGAGACTTTGCCTGCATTTATGTTCAGGAGGATATCTATCTACTGTAGCTCAAGAGCGCATTGGGAGAGAGCCTACTAAGTATTTTTTGGGCATTTGACAGCGGGATCACATATGGCTGGGCTGCAGCTGTGCGGGTATTTCCACTGTCCATAAGCACCTTCCTATTAATGGGCTGGGAAATCCACCATGCATTGGATCCAAGGAGCAGGAAGAACTGAGGCCTGTAAGCTGCATACAGTGTGGCCCAAGACACTGTCTTATCCGGTCCACCGTGCTATTTTAAAACGATAAGGAACTGTTATTTAAAAAAAATATATATATATACACTTAACCCACCAATGCTCATAATACATGATAGTACAAATTTGTCAGGACTTTTTTCCTCAATAAAAAAATTATTTTAAAAGACAAACATTGTCCTATTATGAAATAAAAAATGGCTGTCATATAGGGTAAATATGTATCTAAAAACATTTTAATATTATGAGTGATAAAATGATAACAAAAAATAATTTCAAGAAAAAAATCCTAGAGTATTGGGACGCCCCATCTCCAGTGTGCATCTTGAAGGCGTCTGGCGCCGTGTTACAATAATTGTGCGCCCATCCTGCGCCTTAAATAACCTGACCAGGCCAGACCCGCCGGTGCGCCTCGCCGTCTGTCGGCAACTACTAAATATATTTCCTGCATTCTGCATGGCATTCTGATCTGACAGAGTTAACTGCGCGTGGAAAGGAATAGCCCAGCCTCCAGACCCGTCCCAGTGTGGCGGTTTTGTTTGCGGACGATTACGCCGTCTACGTTTGGCAGCATTATGACAGCATCATGACTAGCAGGTTGAAGATTTCTTGAGGAACCAGAAGGATGTCTGCCTCCAACACTAGACTGGCACAGTGGCAATATTGCGCCTTTTATTAGTGCTTTGTGAAAGGCAAAGGTAGCTTAATAAGAGAGCTTCTATTCTGTCTCTGGTGCGCCATTTCTGCAGAAGCTGGTGATGTCATCTAATTATCCCATTCCTGTGTGAAAGTGCAGACATTTGTGGCATTATTGAACCTATGCTGGGTTCTGTGTGAAAGGTGGCTAAATGCGAGCTGTTCTGTCTTTGATCCGACAATTTTGCAGAAACTGTGTGAAAGGGGCTACTGACGTCATTGACTGTAATTAAACCATTGCTTCGTGAAAGTGCACAGAATTGTGGTTATATTCCGCCTTTGCTGGGTTATGTGTGAAAAGCAAAGGCAGCTTAATGCGGACTCTTCTGTTGTTATACATCTGTTTTGAAGAAAATCTGTGAACGAGCATGTGACTGCCGGAATGGAGGGACAGGGCTGCAAAGTTTTTCACATGGTTGTGTTTTGTGTATAAAAAAAAAAAAAAAAAGGTGGCATAATGTTGTGTTGTTGTGTGAAATGCAATCATCTGATTGCTGGACGTTGTGCCGCTGTGTAAAAGCGCCTTTTTTGGGCTTTGTGTAAAAACCAATGGTGACTCAATGCTGTATCGCTATGTGAAATCACACACAGTTGTACCTTTGCTGCATTCTGTGTGAAAGGCAAAGGCACATTTTTTAAGCCTAATTAATGAGGATTTAAGTGTTTTACTTAAATTACGCACGTACGTAGGTTACAGCAGTAAGCGCAGTAAATGTCACAGCTCCATTTCCGGCTCCCATTCACACTGTGCGTGTCTATCGTCAAGCGGCCTCCCACCACCCCACACCCCCTTCAGCCGTGCCTTTTTGACTCTGATGACATAATACCAGAGAGACGGGAAGACGGCAGTAAAATGAAAAGGCCTATTTCATAAATAATAGGTAGAGGGAGAGCAAAAAGATCAACAAGTTATAAAACGTGATCATTCATTCGGCGAGCAGGACTAAGCCAACACTATAAGTCACACAAGAAAACCCAAATGAGCAAACAGAACTTGATTGTGTTGCTTTATTTGGCCCTCGTTTGTCACTCAGGTGGTCTCGCAGCCCACCTGCACGCCGTACTGTAAATTACGCACCCCGAGCCCTAATTGCCCACGTCCGCCGTGTTGCTATAAAAACGGTGAGCGCAGCGCTAACACTATTGTCAGGTACTTCATCAAGGCCTGCGTGATTTATTCGCTCGGTGCAGCAAATTCTCAGGGAAAAAGAAGCTGGCGTAACCCGAGCTTAAATGAACTATTTTACCGATGGTGATATCAAGCCAGCCTCGCATTTTGAGACCCAGATGTGACCTCATCCAGGGGGGGACGGTGCCATTTGTGCCAACCAAATCACACAAGAAAATCACAGCCATGCACCCCCGCTTCAACATCCCCAACATTTTTTCAGAAAACCTTTTTTAGTATTCTTAAATTACTTTTTTTAATTTAAAAAAAATAGAGCTTATTTTTTTTAAAACTTGATTTATTTATTTTACTAAATATCTATTCTTTGTATGTGAACATTCATTATTTGAAAATATTTGACTACTGCAACTTCAATGCAAATATATTTGCATAAGGTAAACGTAGTTGTCCTCTCATACATTGATAGGAGTCCTTAAAACTTATTAGATATTATTTTATTGTACACAGTAGGTGTACTTATTTGGGTGTTTAAATGTATAAAATATGTATATACAGTATGTATGTGTGTGTATACGTGTGCATGTATATTTGTCACAATATAATTAGCTAACTTGTATCTCCAAGTTTTGTGATTCTAATGTGCAGAGTAACTCCAAGATTCAGACCCAGAACCTCTTGACCGTGAAGTAGACATGCTAACCGCTCCCTACACTTCGCTATGCTACGTTAGCATCTGCGCGGTAAAGTTAATGTTGTGCGTGAAGTTCTTATTTAATTCACTGTAGTGAGTAGCCAGACAGTTTTTCTACGGCACAATAAACTCCACTTCCTGCTCTATGGTTACCATCACACTAACCTTGTGCGGTTGGCGTCTGCGGTCCTTTTTCTGTCTAATTATTTCCTTTTTTGCAACGCACCACAGCTGACAGTGATGGATCGCAGGTTAAATATGAACATTTTTGTCCTGCGTATATGTCGGACGCGCTCGGCAGACACTCGAGCGACCAAACACAACCTCGGAAAGATTGGCTTCCCTCGCCCTTTTTCTGCTTTTTCCATCCCGCTTTGTCTTCATTTTCTGGCGCTTCGGTGATGTATCGCTAAAGCGCATCACCCGGACAGAAGTGTAGTTTATGTGCCATCGTGATTATGCCGCATACATGCAGAGCTTCTCAAAGGGAGCCACTGTATAAAGATGTTTTACACATTCCATGTGCTTGTTTTGGTAAACACAATTCTGATCATTAAAATATGATGAAATATAGCGTGTAAAATTATATTCTAGCAGGTGGTCAATTGTTTTGTTTTTTTGTTTTTTTGCTGTAAAACAAAACAGCTGTGTACGGCACCAAGCTGACGGGTTCCTGTAAATTTTTAACAGCAGTGAGCGATATTAAAAAACTCAAAACGCTAACATTTTTATTTAACAAAGAAAAGATCCCAGACGGCAAGCAGATGAAGACGATTTGGAATTAATGGTGCGAGACGTTTTCAAGCACTCCAAGGACACCACTGCAAAATCACATACGGCTGTCTAATAAGCCCGTGCTGCTGCTCCTGAAATAGACTTGGGATGGGTTGTGAAGTTGAATTCGTTTTGAGAGAAAGCATTTCATCATATTTTTTGTTGGAAAAAAAACTATTTTTTTAAAGAGGGAAAAGGTTGTATTTTTTTTTTAAATTATTTTAGAATACTGTAAGGTGGCAGTGAACTCAACTCACTTCACAATAAGCAGCACTTTGCCAAATAGTGAACAGTTCATCCAAAGAGGGGCTACGAGCTGTTCAATGCCACCCCGAGTTGAAGTTTACTGTCAAACTAAACATCGTTTAAACTTCGTCTATTGAAAACAACCAACGTAGCTTTGCCCTTGGAAAGCTAGTGGTTTTAGAAGCAATGGATATTTGAGCACAAACAGTGGAGCAACGCATGTAGACAGCTAATATAACCATACTTACAGGAATATATTCTTCATCCTCTACGAAAAATGCTGACTATTACAGCATCTTACTGAGTCACTCACAGTAGTAGTTGTTTTAGGAAAAGTATTTTTGGGGGGGGTGAAAAATGCAGGAGGTTGTTCGTTTGTGAAAGTCTTCAAAAAAGCAGTATTTTTTGTGAATTTGTCTGGTGAAAGTTAGAATTTTCTTTAAAGAAATGCTGTTTTTTTCCCCCCAAGTCAATCAATATTGTTAGCGCTTACCAATGTTTTTTTTGTTTTTTTTAACTATCGTTAGCGCTTTACCGTACCCCCGCCACAGTTTAGACAACCCTGCTTTGAGACTAATTGGTTATCAAGTGTGAGGTGATTTGCGGGGTTGAGCAACTCCAAAAGTTAATGAATCCAAATCAGCAAGTCCTCTAACTGCAGGGCCGTACATAGGCGGCGGACGCACCCGAAATGGCAAACGCTGCCCGTTTGAAGTCTGGAATGTTTTAGCTGACTCAAAGCAGGCGACTCAAAGTGGAAGGGGTTCATTCCCCACATTACCGTTACCCTTGGGATTTTAACCATTTTCATACAGGATGTGAGGGGAAGTACAGGACTGGAACATAATTGAGGGAGAAAATATAGAATATGATACGAGGATCATCAAAACATCATAAAACAATGATCAAGCCGTTGAAAGAAAAAGTCAAACCAGCAGCCTTGTGTTATTGTATGAGTGATCAATAAGTATGTTTTGCATGATTTCTGGGATGTCAAAGGGATCTGGTTGCTTTTCCGGCCACAAAACACCGCCGGAGAAGGAGGATGCAGCGGCCTTGTTTGGCTTAATGGCTGTTAAGCGTCATTTATTGTGCAGGAATGTCACGGCTCTGTGGTGAAGCAGTATTTATTAATAACAGTCGGAGCCCACGCGATGTGTTTCTCATTGCTTTATTCCCTTCTGTCAGTTCGGATCGCGGGCAGTGGACAAAAGCACACACCATGTGGGCGCTCTTTGTTTTCGATGCAGGGACAAAACCGAACTCAAACTGATTTTCACGCTACAATGCAACCGCTGAAGTTGTTACATTATTCGTTTACTTCAGTTTGGAATTCAAACAAAATTGCAGCGTTCCATTGATTTTTCAAAGATTTTGGGGGTGTTAATTGAAATGTTTGAAAGATTTTCAGATGATCCATCAAGATTTTTGAAGGGTTGCTCTGATTGTCAATCAAGACTTGGGCATTGTTGGTGGAGATTTTCAAAAGATTTGATGTTTGTTGGTCGAGATTTTGAAAGGTTTGGGGATTTTTGGGTGAAGCGAGAATCATGTTGGTTTTAGAAAGATTTGTGGATTTCTGGTCAAGATTTTTGACTTTTTGATCGCGGATTCCAACTTTTCTGATTGTTCGGATTGTTGGTCGAGATTCTTGACATTTTTGGGTGAGGGTCCTTGTGATTTCTAAAATATTTTTAGATTTTGGAACAATTTTCCAGTTGTTGGTCAGGTTTCTTATACATTTTTCCAATTATCATTCACAACTTTGGAAGATTTTTTTTTATATTTTGACAAAAAAAATGGGGATTGTTGACCGATTTTGACCGGTTTGTTGGTTGAGATTTTTGAAAGATTTTCCAATCGTTGGTCAAGATTCTCTAAAGAATGTTGATTGGTCAATGTTTATTTTTCAATATTACGGTGAGGTGAAAGTGTTGTTATAGTTATGTTTTGGAGATTGTTGATTGAGATTTGGGGGTTTTGGTAGAGTTTTGTAGGATTTTTCCAATTCTCCTTTTTTAAGCATTTATCACTTGTCAGCCGAGACTTTTCTGACTGCCAATTGAGACTTTGGGATTGTTGGTCGAGATACTTGATATGTTAGGGGATTTAAGGGTGATGGTTGATTTTGTGATTGTTTTTTTGAGATTTTTCGGTTGTCGATCGAGATTTTCAAACGAGTTTACAGTATTCAGTCACATTTTTTGGAACCTGTTTCCAATTTTCGGTCATAAAGGTTTTTTAGAAAAAAATTCAAAGCATTGGGGATTATCTGTCGTGTCTGTAATTGTTGATTGAGACTGAAGAATTTGGGGACTGCTGGTTGAATTTTTTGGGGATTGTCAGTCAAAGCTTTTTTTTTTTTTTGAAGCTTGAGAGATTGTTCAAAATTTTATAAATGATATGGTAATTTTGAAGGGAGAGGGATGTTGTTTTTGAATTGTCAGTTAAGATTTTTGAAATATCTTGGGATGGTTAAAGATTTTTGAAGGATTTGGGGATTTAAGGTGAGGTGAGATTCCTGCTGATTCTATTTTGATAGCAGAGCCAGTAAAAAACAGTTTTTTTTTTTCTAATTCAAAATTCTAATTTTGCTATCTCACTCTTTTGTAGTGTAAAGAAACAGTAGCCCTTCAGCCACCACCTCCTTCTCACTCGATTTATATCCAAGACTTGGAGGCATGAAGTAGCTACAGTTGACTCTAATCAGGCGAGGGCCCGCGGATCCCATTAGAGGAGTCCTGCTGGAACTGATTCGTGAGTCACACGCAAATACGCCTTTGAGCCATCGTCAAGCAAATCAATCAGTTCAGCCAGCATCAAGAAGATTAACGCTGAATGTGTGCTTAGGCGTTTTTTTGTTTTGGTGGGTTTATACTTGCTGTTTTAGGGTTAGGAGTTGTTGGCTTGATAGAACTTGGGTCCAGTGAAGATGTAGACTGATATATTAGCTTAGCTGGCAATTGGTAAGCTTTGTACATATGTGTTAGGTTTCAACTTCATGGTTTTGTTCCATAATACCTGATAGAGACAAAGAAGTCTGTTGATTTTGGAATTGTCAGTCAAGATTTTAAAAAGATTTTGTGATTATTAGGTGAGGCAAGAATCATCTTTTTGGGGGGGGTTGTTGGTTGGAGGCGAGAGTCCTGATGATGATTTGACTTGTCAGTCGAGATTTTGTTAAAGATTGAGGCGAGAAACCTTTTTTCCATTTTTGGATCGTTGTTTCGGGCCAGAGCCCTGCTGATTTTTTGTAATTGTCAGTCCAGATTTTGAAAGATTTTGGAATTGTTGCTGGCGAGGTTTAGGCGAGAGTTCCGTTAATTTTTTATTTGCCGGGCAAGATATTTGAAAGATTTTGTGATTTTTCTCATGAACTGACTACCCTCTTGATTTTTGTCTGCTCAGGCCTGAGTCCAATTTTTATATATTATATATATTGACTGTTGGTCCAGATTTGAAAAGATTTGGGATTTATTGGTCAAGCTTTCAGAAGTTGTCGATTGAGAATTTTGAGAGATTCTTATTGATATTTTCTTTATTGATTTCTGAATTGATTTTTGGGCAGAAGTTGAGGCCAGAGTTCTGATGCTTTTTTTTTATTGTTGGTCCAGATTTTTAAAGATTTTGGAAATGTTCGTCAAGATTTTTAAGTTGTCTGTTGAGAATTTTTTTAAAGATTTTGGGAATGTTAGTCAAAGTGACAGGTTTCGTGATTTATTTATTTTTTTTATCTATTACGTTGTCTGTCAAGATTTCAAAAATAATTTTCCAACTATCAATAGAAAGGTTTAGGTTAGAGTTCTATTGCTTTTTTCAATTTTCTATTTTTTGAGATTATCGGTCAATTTTTAAAAAATCTTTTTACAACTCTCGATCAAAAGGTTCAGGCCAAAGTACTGATGATTTTTTAAATTGTCGGTCGAGACTTTTTTCTTTAATGTTTTGAAATTATTGGTTGAGATTTTTGAAGGATTTTGGCATTATTGGTCAAAGCAACAATAATCATGTAAATTTTTGAACAATATTATAATTATCCACCTCTGTAATGCAAAACAAGTCCCATCTAGCTGCTTTTTACTGACGCACATCCAAATATGTAAATGCCTGACCCGCTTGACTCACGCAGGAATGTTTGTTTGCTTCCGCTGCCTTGTGCTACGCTAATTCGCCAACGATTCTACGGGACCGCAAGTACGATTTGGGCTGTTCAAACAACAACGTTCCCGGGGCGGCGAAGACATCAGTTGTTTGACAAGCTGGTGGCTTTATTTCATTAAACCATAATAACACTCCCCCGGCCTCACCCCTGCCAGTGCTCGTCAAACTAGCGTGCTAGCTGCAGTCCGCTGTCACAAGCAGAAAAAAGGGGTTTCCCCCGGTTATAAAAACAGATGCCGGTTTGGCTCGTGGGCCCGGGCTCGCAGGAATTTTGATGGTTGCTTTTTGGTTTGTCCCCTGTTTGAGACATAATTGGAGAGAGGAAACGAGACGGGCGACAGCTGATGTGGTTTGGGTCCGGCGGGACTCGACATCTGACTCTGATTGAGAGCAGCGATGGCGCTCTTGCAAAGCTTTCATTCTTGCTCAGAGGAGAAGTTGCAACTTGTATTTTACTAGAACATGTCATTTTTTTATTATTTAACACAAATTGTATGTATTTTTTTTTCCAGGCATTGTTTCCATTTTTTTATTTATTTAGTACAAAATATGTTTTTTCAGGAAATAATAATAATAATCAATACGGTTGAATGCATCTTCTTTGTTAGCAATTCCTGTCATGATCTGTGTTTTTGTTGAATTTTTGCATTTCTTTGACTAGATTTAATTTCATTTCGCATTATGTTTAGTTTTTTCATGTTTTGTGTTTATGTCTTGTCAATTCATTAGGTTTTCATTTCCACCTGCTCTTGTCAGACGTGTTCGTTGTGTCGACCAATCAGCTCCCTCCAGCCGCTCATGTCTTGTCCAGGTGTAGCTCGTTGTCTCGTCAATTTGGTAGTATTTAGTTCCCTGGTTTGTGTCAGGTTATTGTTGCTGTCACTGACAATGTAGACTTAGTTGTCATGTTTTCCCATGATCTTTGGTGGTGATTGTTGTGTTTCTGGGTTTATTCTTTTTTACTTTGGATAATGATTTTTGAGGGGTTTGTTTTTCTTCTGATAAATCCTTTTGAGTAAATCCTGCACTCCTGCCTTGCACTTTTGCAACCAAAGCCCAATTGCCTGACAGTTCCTGTCGTTTTTTTCCCAAATGTCTTTTTCTTTTTATTTTTGTTTAAACAATTCATATTTAAATAGACACAATACATTTAAATAAATCTACATTTCTAATTCTTGTCATTTTATTGTTTACATTTTTATTTGTGAAGTGAGTTGAATTGAGTTCCCCATACAGCGCTTGTATCTCAAGCTTGCGCTCGCGAGTCAAAGCGAAGAATCAGCCGAATGACAGCTCATATCTCGAAAAACTCACGAGTCACGAGTATCTCAAGGCAACATTGAAATTCATCAATTTTGACGATGAAATCGTTATTGGATTCACCGAGAATTAAGATTTAACTCATTCAGTGGCAGCCCTCCCAGTTAACATGAATATTCGACTTCGAAAGCAGTCAATGGCAGTGAATGTGTTAAAAGAATTTTACTCAGTCCTTATTTCTTTTACTCTTCATGACGCAGGTGAGGCTCTAACATCCCCTGCCTCCCCTGACTGCACATTCCTAGTATGGGAAGCTGTAAGGTTCATGAAACAGACTGCAAAACACACGCCGAGGCTTATTTAGTGTCTGCTGGGGTAGTTCAAGTCCTTGATTTGTACCCCTTCTTCCATTCGCCTCCCACACGATTCCCAGGTCAAGGGGGCTCGACGAGACACGTCTGCTCTGCGGCGACGCCATATGGTTATCCACTTAAGGTGTCCGGCCAAACAATAGGCTTACAACAAGGTTCACTTTTAAAACAAAATATCCCACTGATGACTCTTGCTCTTTTTCTTTGTATGAGTCATCCGGTGCAATCACAGGCTATGAGTAAACACAGCAAATGAGACGCTGATTACATTACGATGGCACGGCTTGACGTTTTATGAGCAGCGTCAACCACCTTTGGGATAACAGGGAGATGATGTTTATGTGTGGCGGCGTTTTCCTTAAATGCCCGGGTTTGGACTGTAAACACGGACGATACGGCAGTGATGTAAACCCCTGCAAAAAATGAGCTACCGCGTCGACTCCCACGGCCTCTGCAGTGTAATGCATTACATATGACTAGTTCCTGTCTCTTTTATTTCTTTTTAAAATTGAATAATTGAATTGAATGATTTTCTTTTTTTAAAATAAAAAATCATTAGAACAATTAGAAAGTATTTTTTTTTTAATTTGTCGTTTTTTTTAAATTTAAGTATTGTTAAATTACTAGCACCTGTGATATTTTTTTTCATGTATGTATTTGTTTGTTTTCTCAAAAATGTGTTGCATTGTAGCAGTTCCTGTCAGTGGAAAGTAATCAAGTTGCATTGCGAGTGTCTTAACCGTGACTTTCTGGTCTGCGTGCCACGTGACTGAAGGTGTGCCACGCTCGAGGACGGAGAGAGCTGTGGCGGTGAGGCGGGCAGGGATGGATAGCATCAGCTAGCTCCCCTGGGCTAATGGAGGAGTTGATCCTATTAGAGGCCCTCAAGCTCCTCGCTCTCCACTCCCACAGCCCTAATGGCCTCCCTCGCCTCCCCTCTCTGTGTTCATCATCCCTTCCCGGCCGCTGATTCCCAGGATCAATAATCCTCATCCCTCTCTCAACGTGTCGTAAATCAGCCGAGGCCGAGGAAAGGAAGCGTCTCCGGCGAGCCGGCCGGGGTCAGGCGGAAAGGTGAGGACAGCTTTAACGGCCCCGGCCCACTAACATCCTCCGTGTTGTTCTTCTTCAGCGCCCTGACTTAAAGGATGGATGAAAGGGCGGGCATAAATTAGGACGCGCCATTAAGCTGTCACCAGCAGCATATATGCGCTTTTCATGTGCGCCCCAACAAATAGAGGCCAGCAAATAGAAGATAATAATACAGTGGTGCCTTGAGATACGAGTGGCTTGACTTACAAGTCGCCACTCCCATTTGAAGTTTACTGTCAAAGAGAATGACATGTTTTGCACTTAAAACAAACTTTGCGGTAAAACATCCCTACTAGCTTAATGCTAACATATAATGGAAAACACCATTGACATGTCAACAGTTAGCATGGATAGTCGTGATCTTGTAATTACATACATTTAATTTTTAGATTATTTTAAAAGGTGGCACGGGGAACGACTGGTTAGCACCTCCGCCTCACATTTCTGAGGACCGGGTTCAAATCCCGGCCCCGCCTGTGTGGAGTTTGTATGTTCTCCCCGTACCTGGGTGGGTTTTCTGCGGACACTCCGGTTTCCTCCCACATCCCAAAAGCATGCATGGTAGGTTGATTGAAGACTCTAAATTGCCCGTAGGTGTGAATGTGAATGCGAATGGTTGTTTGTTTGTATGTGCCCTGCGATTGGCTGGCGACCGGTTCAAGGTATACCCCGCCTCCCGCCCGAAGATAGCTGGGATAGGCTCCACCAGCCCGCAACCCTAGTGACGATAAGCGGTAAAAGAAAATGGATGGATGGATTATTTCAAAAAAATAATCTTGTATAATACTACTTCCTGTTTTGTTTTTTTCATGAATTTATTTTATAGAACAAATGTATCTGACATGTATTAGTGGAGCACAATTTGCCCCACATAGCAGGAAAACAACAAGGGGACACCACATTAAGAAGTCCAAAAGCAGCACAAGATGCGAAACGGAACCAATCCAGAAGTCTTTTTTCAACACAGCACCCTCTGGTGGAGCTCATGCTCACTGCACGAGCAGAATAAACAAGCGTCCTCTTCTTGTAGCCACATTTGCACATCAAAATCCTTTGGAGCGGTGAGAAGGGCAAACCTCCTTGAAAGGCTCACTGTTACCTGGCCGCTGGGGTAGAACCCGCGTGGGCTGCGTCTGCCCTTTCCCATGCTTCCGACGGGCAGACCCCCGCAAGCGGCGGCAGGACAGAGGGGACACCTGTTCGGCAGCCATGTGAAATCTCAGTCTTCTATTGAGAGACGTGAGTGGGGCAGGGGCTGGGGGGGGGGGGGGGGGGGGGGGGGGGCGTTGGCGATAGGGCACCTACATGGCAGGAAACTGGAGAAGGCGGCGGGAAAGGGGACGCGGCGAGTCAGATGAGTCGGCCGCAATTTGCCTCTTTTCACAGGACGATTAGTCATGCTTGGCCATGGAAATGTCATTGTGGGCTGCGCTTCTCTGTTGCGTGTCACCGCTATCATGCTCTCCCTGTGACTTCTTCGGTATTTCGATGTGACTGTGGGTAAGACGACAACTTTTATCTGAAAGGAGACTAAGGGCCGCTGTTGCAGAGCAGAGACTGTGGAGCACAATGCTGCAGCAACAGGATTTGCTGTTACCAGTCGTGTATCTTTAAATGTTGCTGCGATGAGGAAACTGAATGCAACGCGGTTTCTGTTGTAGTAGTGGACTCCAGAGTCTCAATTTTGTCTCGTCGCCCTTAGTCTCCTCATAACCGCAACATTTGAGGGTATGATTTGAAGTAACAAAAATAAATATGAGTGAAAAAATTCGCTATGACTTGTTGCTGCAGTAGTGTACGTCACCGTCTTTACTTTGCTGCAACAGCCCCTATTTTCCTAAAAAATAATAATAATTTTACCATTAGCCAGTAGTAAAAGCAAGAACTGCATGGTTCGCCATGGTTTTTGTTTGTTAGTGTGTCTCTGTGTGACTGAAGCGTTCAATACTGCTTGGTTTTTGTGGTAGTATCAGACTCCATAGTCTCCACTTTGCTGCAGTGGCTTGTTGTTTCGTCGCCCTCAGCCTCATCACCAGAGTATTTGAGGTTACATGACTCCAAGACCCAAATATAAACGTGCATGCTAAAGTTAGCGTTACCCTGTTGCTCCACAGTCTCCACTTTGCTTCAACAACCCTTATTCTCCTCTTTTTTTCCCCATTGTTCCTGTGACAGTGACAATAAAATTCAATTCTCTTCATTAGTCACAAGTAAATTGAGGACACCCTCATTCTCCGCCATTGTTGTTATTTGCTAGCCCGGTCTTATTCCGACCGATGCGTTCAGTGCAGCTTGGCTACTTGGCGTTTCAGATTTCAGACTTCAAAAGATAAAACTTGTTGACAAGCAGGTAATTTGAAGGGAGAACATCAAAGTGAGTGGCCCGAAGCATCAAGTGAGTGATCAATGGCACAGGTGGGCGTACATATCTCTAAACTGCTCATTAGGTACAAATTTGTGTGACGGCTGCTCGTATTCGAGCCTCCATTCATAAACGTGGCCTAATGCTAACAGCTCATCACTCATTTGCATGTGTCATCCGTGACCTCCGCGTATCTCGAGTGTTAGGGGTGCGCGCCATTAAAAACACCCCCGATCCCCTCTCGGCTTCATTTGCACTGACCCACAATGCAGTATTTTCTTAACACGAGCAGCAGGCCGCTTTGATGTTATCTGCCTATCCAAACAGCCACGGAGGACGGCGGCCATTAATCACTCTGAAGCCTGCGAGGGCCCGCTCATAAATCGCCTCACCGCTCCTTAAACAGGAGAGGCCCCCAGGGGTGCGCCCGCATCATTTATCAACGCTCGCCTCCCTTTCTGGATGAAGTAAAACTCATCCGGGATTGATCCTGCAGGAGTGTACTCGACAGAATCCGCTGTGTTGCAGAGCTGCGTTTGTTTTTTTGCCGCCGCCCTCAGTCTCCTATCAGATTCAATTTGTCTCACGATGGCCGCCTCGCCATCAGAGATAGATGACAGCACCACAAAGACGACGCAAGTGGCTGCGGAGGAAAAGGACAACCAGTAAATCTAAAACAAAAAAGTGAAGAACAAAAACTCTGCGACAATAATTAATGGAAAAAAATACACTATTTTGTTTTTGTAGTTGTTTTTACTCATGTAATGCACATTCCTTCTGTTTTTTTTTTTTTCAAAAATTCTTTACCCAAACAATTTTTTTTTTTTTAATTAGATCTCAACCGCTAGTTCTCGTCGGCACACGAGCAGCAGCATTTTATTTTGCAATATTTTTTCTATATTATAAAATGTTTTTAATTACTATGGATTTGTTTTTGTTTGCAAAAATGTTTTACATGCAGCATTTTAATACCTTTGTATTGATCACAAGTGAAAAGCATAATGACGGCTGGCCATTTGGCAACCTCACTGTGTGCTTCTTCTTGTAACCATTCACAAAATCTATCCAAATCAAAGTTCTTTGGTTTGCAAAAAAACAGCGCAGAGGCCTATCACGCCCACGGGAGTGAGGACCAACAGGACTGACAATCATCGCCGAAGATCCTGACATTGTTGTCCTTTCAGAAGAAGTGTCACAAAAAGCCAGAGGAAGGGCAAAAAATGCAGTGTTAATCCTTTGATGCTGGCTGAAATGAGGTCTAGTGAGGTCGAGGTTTTATTCCAATACAGAGGGGACCTCACTTGATGCTGCGAAAAGAGCATTGTTGGAGCACCATCAAAGGAACCTTCTCCCCATTAAGCCAATCGCAGACTATAAACACAGCAAGTAAAATGCTCCCACTTTCATCCAAATGTTTATAAGACGTCAACTTCAACAGCCCAACAGAAGTACATTTTGGAGATTTTTTTTTCAATCAATTGTGACAAATTTTACTTTGAAACGTATTGGAGAAAGGACTCATTCTTAACTTTGGCTCAGTTAGACGAGGTCGTGATAAATCACTTATGGCAAGTACGAAAAATGTTTTTACCAACTGCCTCAAGGGTGATTGCTGCTTGTTTCTGGGGTGACGGCTGCCCTTACATATGAGATAAGATGTCACTTGCGACGACATATAAACTGCATGTTGCATAAATGAGTTCATCCCTCACTCTCACAGGCACCGCGTTATGCGTGTTTATTTCCACAACAAACATATCAAATTTGGGAAGTAATACTGTAAATGTGCCCTCTGTCTGAGCTCGATCCTCTCCAAAATGCTGCCGCTCGAGTGCCGACTAGAAATAAAAAAAAAATGTTTTATGAGAAAAATAATTACTCCCGCAAAAATTTCTTTTGAATTCATTAATTTGGTAGCATTTTGCTCTTCTTCTCTTAAGATTTGCTTTCAATTTGTATTATTTGGTTACTGTTTTGATCACATTTGTCGTGTTTTATATTAAATACAAACTCCATTAAAATTAATGTATAAAATAGTAATATAATTAAAATAAAAAATTAACAATAAAATGAAATAAATCTCTTTTCACTGTCTGAATGAAGTGTGTCCTCCTGACTTCCTGCTTCCCACACGGTCATTAAAGTGGACCATGTGGGAAAAACACATAGCGATTTAAACGCCCTCGCCCTCGGAGATAACGCCGCGGAGGCCCGTTTACGGCGACGCCAGCTGGGCTCGGTGGCCCTGGCCAGATTTGTCACCTTGTAAAGCGATCGGGGATGAGAGAAAAATCCATGAATGTGTTTTTGTGGCACTCCGGAGACAGAGACGACTTCATAAAAATGAAGAAGAAAAAAAGAAGACGACTATGAGAAGGAGCTCAAACGAACGTCAGGTGTCAGAAAAAGAATAGATTTTTTTTTAAAACAGAAATAAACTTCAACAAAAGCTAAATTGTGAATTTAAAACTGAAATAGTGTGAATGAAATCAATGTTATAACTTTACAAATGACTTGCTTTTTAATCAAGTAAAATAAGTTGTCAGATTTGTATTCCCAATCGCATTATGTTTCTGTAATCATTTGTTGCTAGGCAGAATTTGTCATTGAATTAGTCCTCTGTGTTACACATAAAATGTGAACTGAAAACAATGACAATTTTCCCAGTGCCTTCACACACATGCAAGGTCACTTGTTGCTAGGCAGAATTTGTGAGCCTCGGTCACTGCACTACCCCGGGAAGCAGCAGAACACAATAAAATACCGAAATTAGAATTATTATTCTGAAGTGTAATTTGACACCAATGCATTATTTTTGCATAGAATCAGTACTCTATATGCCGCATACAAAAGATGACAAACATTATCAAGCTTGATAAAATGAACTAAAATGAATATGTAGTTATGTCATGTGCGAATAAAATAAAACTAAAGATGCACAACAATAAATAAAATGATGGAATTGAATTAAAATGGTTGGAGATTACTTTTTTGCTCCCTTCTGTGTCCATTAAGTTGCTCAAATAAATCAGTGTCAGGGTCCAAACACACAGTGGGAGCAAGATGATGGATGAAAAGTATCTGCTTGTGTGTGTGTGTGTGTGTGTTGAGAGTACACAAACAAGCTGCTGTTGTCACGCATGGCCTTGAGGAACCGCTGCGGATTTAAAGGCTCTCCATCAGGACCCCCCCCCCCCCCCCCCCCCATCACTCAGGACCTCACCCGGGGCCGTCCTTGGCGCTGCCTGGTAGTCTCTTTCCACACTGCCGAGCGGGCAAACGGCGGGGTCCTCCTGGCGCACCCCTCCCAGGGGGTCAGGTCCTCCTCTCCGCTGCACCCCACACCAAGCTTTGATGTGACGCACACGAGAAGAAGAAGAAGGACTTGGCAACTTGAAGCCCCCTCCACCACTTAAGTGTGTGTGTGGGGGGGGGGAGGGCATTCTTTGTGATGTGGTGGCAGGGGGATGGTTAAGGGTCGGCTGGGTTCAAAGGTTGTACGGCCTTCTGTTTGTTGGCTGCAGAAGTGCTGCTTCCAAAGCATTTGAACAAACACACACAAAAACAACACAACTTACTTTTAGCAGCTCTTTTATTTAGTGTTATTTGCATGGTAAAATACATAATATTAACAAAACAAAGAGGATTACATGTTGTGTATTTAATCAAACCAAACAATAATGTTGACTTGTAAAAGTACGCTAGCTTAATGCTAACACAGTGCATAGAAGGGCTGACGAAACTAGCATCAACATTGTGGTAATTATAAATCTGAAAACAACGTATATTTGACCACAAGTGGGAGCAAGACTTCCGAACAGACAATACAACAATACGCACATGCATGTTCTTTATCTTCTGCGAAAAACGACTAATATTGCAGTTGAGTTGCGTTTCATCATCAAATCTACATGTAGTATGTATGTATCATACTGCCCCCTGGTAATGCCCCTTGAATGATCATGATGCACAAACTGCACAACATTCTATATAATTAGTACTACTTTATGTTTTAATAAAGTACAATACTGTAGAGTGCTATTTTTCTTGGTAAAGAAACACATGACGAAAAATGTCGCTGTTTTTGCGGTTGCAGATTAATGGCTTTGACTTTGTATTACATAAATTACACACTGAAAGCAAGCATAGTCTAGTCACTTGTTGTTAGGCAGAATTCACAGGACTCAATAAAATAATAAAATCATAACAATATAATAAAATATGAATGTCTCTTTTTTTTAAGTAAATACATAGGACATTTAAATGGCCACTTGTTACTAGGCAGACTAGGTGGTGTGGCTCAATTATGCCGCTGCGTTCACGTATCTGTCATCCTGCTCAGGCCACCGCCCCCTTTTCGAAGGCGGAGTAATTAACGCGCCATCTGATCCGCCATCCCTTCACATAATCTTGGCTAATACACATTCATCTACGATCACACTCACACGCACAGGTGATCCATCAAGTGCCGTTAACTGGGCTGATGGAGCTGTCAGTGACGTTTCGGAATAATCGCCATCATCATCATCATGTGCTGGACCTTTCAAATGCATGCATCCCATTATTTGATTGATTAACAAGAGTATGTGTGTATATCATTACATTAATTCTTATTATTATTTTGCATTTGATTGTCTTTTTAAAAGGGAACAATTTTAAAAAATACGATGCTGCCTTGATTTACAAGTGTCATTTGTTCCGGGCCACTCTCGTAACTTAAAACCCTGTATGTATGTATTATAAAAAGGAGGTTTGTGACAACAATGCTTGCAATATCTCAGTGTTATTAAAAGTGAAGCCGATTTTCAGTATTAGTCCAGATTTTAGCAAGAAACATGAAGTACATGATTTGCTTTAGCGGGCCCCATAAAATGGTTTGGCGGGCCAGATCTGGCACCGGGCCTTGTGCTTGACACCTGTAAATTATTGTGTTAATGTTATGTTGAAAAGTGATATTAAGGCTCTGTTTTATTATTATTTTGTCATTTTTAACACTTTGTCATAAAAGAAGCACTGTCACTATCCCTACTCATCTGTTGTCAAAGTGACTGTTTTATTACAATTGTTTTTTGTTTTTTTTTCATGATTATGTATGTCAATAAATAATTTTACAATGTTACTTGAAACGTTGTCTGTAATGTGACTAAATGTTTTATGACAGTTTGGACACTGGAACTAATTATTCCAAATAGAATTGATGTCAGTGGGAACATTTATTTTTTATTTTTTCATGTTGCTGTCAATCTAATCAGGGGAAAAAGAAAAAAAAAGCACGAAATATCCAAATGGAATCTGTCTGCGTCCAGTTTTGAGAAATAACATGTCCTGTCAAACTAAATCCGCGCTTTCCAAACTTTAAGAGGCTTGAACTTTCCGTGACCGTGATAGAAATCAAAGCGATTTCACGCTGCTGGTGTAAAACGTGACTTCCTGAAGGAGATCACGTTGGCGATGGCGGAGAAGGACGACGACGAGGAGGAGGAGGGCCGAACACAGGTGTGACCAAACCGGCTTTTGAATTTTAGGCTTTCGTTTGGCTTTTTATTGGGCTTTTTAAAGCCAGTGCACCTTTTGTTGTCCCAGAGAGAGAACACACAAGAAGACGCAAAAAGAAACTCTTGCATTGATCACAAGTGACGAGCAGACGGCGAGTTCAAGAAGCTAATGTAGCAGTCGTCATTTTAACTCACAGAAAAGCCAAATGAAGTCCTTTGTTCACAAAAAGCAGGTCAATAATGGGATTTGTGGAGCAAAAAAAAAAAAAAAGGAAGTACAGCTCTACCTTTTGTTCACTAGCTAGAAGTGTGCTTGGCTCTGAGCTAATGTAGCAGTCTGCATCTTTACCCAAAAGGACTCAAAAGGCATCACACCAGTCACAAAGACTAAAAGTCCTTTTGTTCACCAAAAAAAAAACAAAAAGGTCAGTACCACCTCGGGCTGAGTGTCCCATCAAACTGGCCAGCTAGCTAGCGTAAGAATCTAACGAACCCGTCTACATCTTCACTCAGATGGATTGGAATGCACAACACCAGTCACAGAGGTATACATCGAAGTCATTTTTTTTTTTACCAAAAGTTGATTAGACCTGGTCTAGACCATATACCAGGTCAAACCAGCTTTCACCAATAGAGAAGCTAACGTAGCAGTGTACTGTTTAGCATGCGAAGATAAATGAATTAGTCCACATCTCAGTGCTTCTACTTGTCAAGACTGAAATGCGCCACACTAGTCAGTCACAAAAGATCCAAATTATGACATTTGTCCATATTCCACCCCACCCCCACTTTTTCATTACATTGTGGTTTAACTCCACCGTTTTGGGGCCAAACGTCAAAGGCAGGACTTGTACGAGACATTTTTTGCTTTTAGCTCCCGACCCAAAACATTTGATGTTTTTCGGCCCCCAGCGCCACAGGCAATGGTTTAATCCACAGGTGTGTTCCACTCCTGTCCAAGTTCCCGCCAGGCCGTCCGACAAAGGCCATTGTGGCCCAGAGAACAATGGCGGCGGCTAATCCCTCTGCAGCGCTGACAGCTCAGCCCTTCCAGCAACCTCATTGGTGGGTGGATGACAGGGACGGGAAAACCCGGACTATTCGCCCCAGAGCGAAGACCCAACTCCTTTGTCAGGATGTCTTCGTCACCACATGAAGACGGAGCATACCGCTTTGAGGCGAGGACAGGAGGGATCTATTATCTTTTCAAATCAATCATTTTACGATCAAAATGGTGGGAGCCAGGAAAGTGGGTGTTACTGTAATTGGATAGTTGGGCCAATCGGGAGCCAGAAGGAAGTCATTTCCGCAAAACGCACAAAAATCGACATTTTGGGGAAATGTTTGGGTTGTTGTCTTTTATTAAGTTTTATTCGGAAGTTCCTCTTATCGTATGTCAGGTGTCTTGAATGGATGAGTACTTTTACTTAAGTAGTGGTGAGTTTTTTCTTAATACACACAGGGATGAACTTTTCATTAGGAGACCCTCTAACACACTATAATCAATGTCCATCAGGCATCTTGGATGAGTAGTTTTACTTTATCTTATTTTAATTTTACAGAGCTTTTACACTGAAACTGCTCGTCGCCACCAGAACTTGTTTTGGAATAATCCAATAAAAGAAAAGTATTGTCCCGGGAGGGACTAATCTGCACCCGCCTCCCTGAAACCTGATTGAAATGTTTTGGGATTTTCTCATTAGCACTGAGTGACAGACATTCCTAAAAGTGACTTTGGAAAGCACACTGATGATATTTTCCCAAAATGTCAACAGGTTCAGTGATGTTCAGTCATGGATAAGCACTGCCCCCTGCTGGACATTAACGCCATTGCGCCATAGCTGTTGGTGGAGCTGATTTTTTAGTTCACGTAATACAAATGTATATTTATTCAGTTTTATTTGACTTTTTTATCATATTTATTAGAAAGTATGGATGAACATTACTGTGATTATTATTATTAGTAGTACTAGCAGAAGCAACAGCAGTAGCAATAGTAGTAATTCATATGATTAATATGTTAATATAATATTTATAATTGGGGAAAAGAATACTTGATTCCTTTTTAAGTTTAATTGTATTGATTTTACTTATCTTTTGATTAAAATGCTTACCTATATTTAATAAATGTATTTTCTCATGTTTATTGCTAGCATTTACTATAAATAAAATTCGTAAGTACTGACGCTGTTTTTAATTAATGAGTAAATAATATAAATAGTAAATCGTATAATTTTAATTGTTTTTATTTGATTTTATTTTGGGGTTTTATTTTACCCTTACAACATTTTAATTGCATTTATTTGCATTGAATTCGATTTTAATTTACTTGTGTTTGATTTCATTTGAATTGTATTTGATTAATTTATTTGTTTTCATATTTGTACTTTTAAAATACTACTAGTATCATTGTTATTATTGTTACTATGGTGTTTATTTATTTTTGTATCATTATTTTGGTCTCGACCAATTAATGCGAAGGGAAATGCTTCACATTTTGCACTTAGTTTTTGCCCCCCACTAGGTGTCAGTGATGTAACAGATGATGTTTCAATGTCGGTATGAAATGGAGAAAGCGCTCCATGAGAATGGGTGCACTCCATCCATCCATCTTTCTCATCACCTTGTTATGCTGATGGATGACACCACTTAAGTGTACATTGGAGCCTTTTGCTCGTCAGCTCTTCATGTTTGCATCAGTGTGAGAAGGAAGCTCATTAAAAGTCCCTGGAGAGTCGCCTCGCATTGCTCCCGCTTGTGGGAATCTCACCGACAGCTGCGAGTTCAACACCCAGCCGATGAAAACCCTTCCCTTTGTTTGTTTTGCGCCAGCAAAATGGGCCTCAAATCTCACCAAATCTCACGAGATTTCAACTCGGCGAGCATGGGAAGGATGTCTTGAAGATAGCTGAGGTGATAACCACGGAACATGAAGGGTTCGTTGTTGTGACGGCAAACCTCAGGCAGCAAATAACATTTTATTTCCGACCAAAATAGGCCTTCAGCTTAAGACTTCAGCTCAGTGAGCATCGAAAGGACGTACAGATGATAGTGTGATGATAACCATTGAACAGGAAGTGTTATCTGTCATGGCGGCGAACCTCGTGTAATGATAACTAGGGCCCGACCGATATGGATTTGACGATTACGACTATAAAGATACGAATTACGGGCAGAATATTTGACTGTTTTACAATACTTTGTCCTTTATTAATTTGTTTGGTAGGCTTAGGGTTAAAAAAAAACAACAGGCCGTTTTTGTCTTTGCCGATTTGTTTGTTTGTTTGACTATCATTATCTTTGTCTTATGCTGTAATACTTTGTGTATAAAAAAATACAAAATAAAAGAAGAAGAAAAAAAATGGGCAAAATGTAGCAACGGCTGAGTTTTGCCGATTTGAAAAAAGCTAATATCAGCCGATTAAATCTGCTAGCTGATTAATCAGTCGGGCCCTTTGGAATATGAAGTGGTATTTGGCATGACATATTTCTTTGGCTTTTACATCCATCTTTTGTCTCTGATTTCAGCATGAAACGCTCCGGCAGGGCCGTACATCGGCCCAGGGACGGGCCCCCCTTTTGTCCACCCCGTGCCTGCGTTCATGCGGTTGCTCCGCAAAGTCTCGTCGTGGTCTGAGAACGAGAGTCTTCATCCTGCAAGTGTCCCGACGTCTCAAATGGCCACGTCTGGTGGGACAAACACATAAACAAATGTGTGTCGTTATCAGTGCTCCGAAGATTACTTTGGAAATTGTAGTTGGTTACAATTACAAGTTACCCTGTTGGAAATGTAATAATAGTGTAACTCTTTTAATTACTTTCTCAAAGTAATATAAAAATTACATTTGATTACATTTTGATGACTTTTCTTAATGCATCAACATTATGACACCATACCGATACAATGCAGTACTATATAAAATTGTGGAATAATAGTTGTATAATATAATAATTTCTGCTACCAACAGGTATGTTCCACAGAAAAATTTGTGATATTGATATTGACGCGAACAATGACCAATATCATGGTGAAATACTGTAATACTATATCATACACTACAATATCATCATTACAATACCATACATTATGATATGATATGACACAATATTTAGGGTTGGGCGTGGAGAATTGAGAATCGATTGGAACCAGGACTAATGTTCCGGTTCTCCCAGAATCGTTCAAATTTCAGTCCGTCGGCCTTGAAGAAGAAAGCGGCGAAAACCAACGAAGAAGAACACGCACGAAGACCTGCTTGTGCCCAATGGCGGCTGCGAACGAAAGTGTCTCTTAACTTTGTTAAAATGAATGACCAGTCACCTCAGTGCAACACTTGGAATAAGATTATATTGTGCAAAGGAGACTTTCACGATGTGTAGAAGTCTGATGTCCTACACCGCGCGGAACTTCAGTCAGGTCAAATTGGGTGAGTGAAACAATCAAATATGTCTATGCTAACACCGAGGCAGCTAACAAGTTAAATGGTGGGTTGCGCTTTTGCACTGATGGTTCTTAGCGTTTATTTTTGTCTTCAAACCAACGTAAGAGCCGATGACAGGAGGGGAAAAAAACAACTTAACATTGAGGTAAAACTTCACCGTAGCAACTTTACATCACAATGAATTGGGATAAAATTCACATAAACGTAGTCTCACAGTATCACAAACACTAAAGGCTAAAGGTCACTGCGGCTATCCGGCGCGTAGTTTGTCTTTATAGTCGAGCGCAACCCACGCACGCTATTTTGAAAGTGTGCTGCAGTTCTCCTCCAAGTCGCGGGTGTCGCTACAGCTGGTATTGGCTAGGACACCACGGGGTGGAGTTTCCCTTGCATTTTTTGGGGGAGCCATTTCTGGTAGCCGTTATTACTTTCTTTTCAGTAACAAGGAACAAAGCAACAACAATGGCGACCGCGACAGAACAAATGGACCTGGATGACCAGATGATACTTTTAATTAAGGTGCAAAATCGATCGAGAAGGCGGCGACGTAGATGGTATGGAGAACCAATGGGTACGCTTGTACGTCATCACAGCATGTGACTAAAACGGACCAATCACGATTGATGAACTATTTTTGTCGGGTGCGCGGGCAGTTCTTCGGTCACGTGATGCAATGCGGGCGTATGAAGAGGCCTTAACTTTTTGCCTCATCAGTCGGTAAGGTAAAGGAATCAACGTTTTATAGTATTTGGTTACATTTATTACTCTTTTTCTTGTCTTTGCTGATTTACTTTCGTTTTCAAAATTCACTGGTGCCATGTGAAGTTACTTTACAAAATGCTGAGTTCCGGTGCGTACCCTTCAAAATAAAAGGCTACATGCTTAAAACAGGAAGTCAAGTTAAAACGTGCCGATATGAACCATTTGACGTGATAAAACAGTTGCAAATATCTATTTTTTAAACAAATTATGCTATATTTAACTTTTAGCTGAAATGTTATTTAATGAAAGTTAAGTCAATTGGGTTTGTTCCACACACCTTTCCCTTACCTTTAAATTAATAGTTTGATATTGATGCTGGTTATAAAGAACCCTGATTCAAATGTTCATATGATGTTAATAATTTGTACACCCTGCTCCCTAAAAGAATCGTAATCAAGGATCATTTGGAACCAATCGCGACTGCAATTGCTCAAATTCAAACGATGCCCAACCGTACTGTACCTTAAAATAAAACACCTACACATGTTGTAATACAATGCGATATCATGAAAACTGATACGATACCACACATTACTATGTGATGTGATACTATGTTTGTTTATGATGTGATAAATTACGATATTGTTGTAATACGACACCTAAAGATTTTAGTACATCTTGAAATTTGCTATTAAAAATGAATTAAAGGTAGCATACCAGACAGGTGGTCTTGACAATGGGGTCGTCCAGCGGGTGGTCCTGGAGCAGTCTCCTGAGGTGCGAGATGTAGCTGGAGGCCAGCCGCAGCGTGTCCAGCTTGGACAGCTTGGTGTCGGGGGGCACCCAGGGCAGGGTGGTTTTCAGCCTGGAGAAGGCTTTGCTCAGCACCCTCATCCTGGCCCTCTCGCGGGCATTGGCCGCGTCCCTGTGCGACTCTTTCCCGCCCCCTCGCTCCGCTCCCCTGTCGCCCTCGTCCTGGCCGGCGGACATGGCCGCCTGCTCCTCCAGATGTACCCTTACTACGTCTGTGGGAAGTTGGGGTGGGAACCCCTTCACGTTGGAGCTGGGCAAAAGCAAAAACAAGCCACGGGCTGCGCGACGGCTGTCATTTAAGAAAGCTGACATCTGGGTAACACTTTCCCCTCCCACCACTCAACAGCAACGCTCAGCCTCCACTTAGGGAGACTTTGCCACATTCTCTTAAGGAAAAAAAACTGTATGGATCCGTGCACCCCAAGGGGTGCAAGGGTCACATACTGGCTTTTTTCCCCCCAAGCGAGTGAAGGGTGAACTTTTGATGTTTCAGAAAAACTGGAAATGGCTTGAGATGGGGGTGCACCCACTCACGTGATTGCATAGCTTTGAAAATATGGGTTACTTTGTCTGTTGGGATGTTGAAGGGGGTGGATGGCATAAAATCAGTAACTAAGACTTATCTAAGCCAGTAATTCCCAGACCATGGTGCCCAAGTTCAGGACCATAATAAGTAATGGGGGTCTGGTATATTCTTTTGGGGGTACTTGCAGGAGAGGGGGTGCGCCAACTGTCAGGAATTTGAACGGGGTGCATATCTTAAAAAGATTGAGAGAATGACCCAGACTATTGTGTGTGCGCCCTGTGCGACAAAACCTGTTTGAGTGTGTCTCCCCCCTCCAATGTGTTGTTGTTGTTGTTTTTTTCCAGTGATAGAAATGTCTTGAGGACCTTATCAAAAGCGTTTAATCCTGTGGGAGGTTTCACAGAGGGATCGTGTTGCGCACACGGAGCAGCTGTTTGCCGTTCCCATGACATCTGGCGCTTTGGCATGACCAGGGCTAACGTCGCTCTTTTTGCCTTCTTGTTTCTTTTTGAGGCCCCATACGGCAGAGCACGGGTCATTGCGGAAGACCGGTGAAAGTCGTATTGGTCGTTGCACACTCTGTTTCTCACGCACGCAAAGCGTGCAGGATGTAAATGTGCCAAAACTGCTCTCAACCTGAAAGTCGCACCTGAGGGAAAACGGGAGGGTGATGGAAGGTTTTTGGCAAGACTGTGGGAAATGAAAAGAAGCGTCAATATAATACTTGGAAAGCAATGTGTCCATCCATTGGAATAGCAGTTCACAGGCGGACTCTTGCGGTTTCCTCAAATACAGGCCAAAAGCAAGGCTCTCAAGGGGGTTGTTAAACTTTTCTGTGCTTTATTTATTGTATTCTTACTAAACGTTACACCTTTTGTTTTTTTGGTTGTTTTTGCAAAGCCACAAAAAGAAGTTTTATTTATTTGATGTAATTTTTGTATTTCTTCATCACAAATTTTATTGGGAAAACCTTTGACAACATTTTTTGTCATCATTTTTTTCTTTATTTATAAAAACAAACTTGCCAAAAGACTTTGCATAAATTATGTCCTGGGTTTGAACTCATTAATAAGCCACCTTAATTGTTAAGGCATAACAGTATTTCAATATTTCTTTGACATTTATGTAATAATTTTGTACAATTGCAGTATTTCACAAAATAATAATAATAAATGAAACAAAGGAGGATTATATTTACATTTTGAAATCAAATATTTAGATAATTTTAAAAATATTTGTTTCACATATTTGTAGTATTTTCCTGATTTACCGCTAAACCTTGCACACATTCTGTCCCGGGTTGAAATGATCAATAATCTGTATTGAAAAAAAAAAAAAAAGAATATAACATATTTTTGAACACTTGGGTGGAAATGTTCCACACTTTGTTGGGCTAACAAAAATCCAGAAAATACATGCAATGAAGGGAGAATGTAATAAATAAACTGATGGAGAATATTGTTGAAAAAAAAAACAGTATTGGTATCGACAGTACTGATATGTCCTCATTACGGGATCAATCCCAAATTTTTAAAATATTTGTATTGTATTTTCTATCCATCGGTAAACTGTCTAAATTTCTCACTGTGTTTAAGTTATTAATAATCCAGCCTAATTTATAAAATGATACGTCTGTATTGGTATTTGCAATATCAAACTTATAATACTCAATATCGGATCAACACCAAATGATTCAGTATCCACTACACATACGAACACGGAAATGGACTGTGAGAAGGTTGCCGCTGTCCTTGGCCTGGGAATCATGAATCTCACAGAGAGAAAGTAGCGATAAATACCACTTGACACCTCGACTCAAAGGCGACATGAGCGTTTATAAATCAGCAAAATATTTTAAGGAGCGAGACAGGTGCAGGCTTGTCTTTTTAAACAATTCTAACACTGCAACTACAGCGCACACATCAATAGTGTGAAACATTTAATCATAGCGATCACAACAAAGTGTGGTTACATAGTTGTATTACACAGCACATACAGGTGGTGCCTTGAGATATGACTGACCCGATTACGAGTTTTCACAATCAGCAGCAGTTTGACAAATATTGAACAATTCATCAACGAAGAGGATTCATGCCACTCCCGGGTTAAGTTCACTGTCAAATTAAACGTAAAACAAAGACCATTGCACGTTAGAAAAGCCAACCTAGCATAATGCTAACAAGCAGCGCATAACGCCATTGACGTGCTGACATTAGTATCGATAGTCGCGATTTTAAAAGCAACAGATTTTTGAAAACAAATGTGTAGCAACATATGTAGACAGACAATATAACAATACTCACAGTCATAGTCTGTATTCTTTCTCTACAAAAAATGACTAATATTACAGCATCTTACTGAGTCACTTACAGTAGTAGTGTCTCTCTGTGTGTGTATATATAATATATATAATAATATAATATATATAACTAATTTGGAGGGTGTTTCAGTCTAAATTGCAGGCTTGCTTGATGAAACATGTTATGAACATTTGCACATTTTTTTTAGTGCGCCTGCAGGAGAGATGTGGTGCGCCAACCAGTGCGTCAGCTTATTTGCAGGGTGGCAAAACTGAATACGATTCTTTGAGGGTGGGTGCCAGGGTAGAGGCGGTGCACCGCCTATTTCTAGAGGTGACTGGCTTTCATTTACAGGTTTACATGACTCACCTTGAAACATTTATTGATTATAAATCTTTGTTTTGACATACCAATTTTTGTATTTTTTGAGGATGTGTGCAGCGGAGAGGGGGGAGCGCCAACTCTGTCTGGTTTCATTTAGAGGCTTGCATGACTGAATATGATTTTAGGTTTTATCCACTATTAACATCATTGTTTTGATATTTGTATGTTTTTGGGAGGGTACGTGCAGGCGACTAAGGGGTCCGCCAATTCTGCCGGGATGCAAACTAGAACTAGTAGACATTCCAACAGCTTCTTCCCTCTTGCAATCAACTTCTTGAACAGCTAACTTACAATTCCATTACAACAAGCTGGCAATTTTTTGACTTGAGTTCGTTGTCACATTTCTGTATTATGTATTACTCGTGCACTCACTGTAGTTGTCTCGCCGTGCTGCACTATTTGCATATAGTGGCCACTCATGCCAGAGTAGCATCTGCTCCATTTGCACACTGATTGAGGAGTATCTGTAACATTTGCACAACCATTGTCCCAGATTATCGCAGTACTCGTCACTTTAAACCGCATACACTCCTTGAAGTCTCAGTGCCCTTTGCACAATGGTCATTGCACCGGACTATTGCGATATTAGCCATTCGAACTGAGGACTCTGCATCTTTTTGCACAATTGTTGTTTGTTGTTGTTTTTTGTTAATGTCTTTATGTCTCCAAAGTGTTCTGTAAATTGACTGTCTGTTGTACTAGAGCGGCTCCAACTACCGGAGACAAATTCCTTGTGTGTTTTGGACATACTTGGCAAATAAAGATGATTCTGATTCTGATTCTGATTCTGATGCTGTGGTGTGTTACTCCACTTTCCTACATGAAAGTGCGTGGGACGATCTGGGACAGCAGTTTTTAAGGACTTTACAGGCCAGGCGCAGCAGCAGCTTGAGAAAAATTAATCCTATTGTAAACCTGATAAGCAACATAAGGCAACATGGATTGAGTTTTGGTTCCTACTGGGTGTTATACTTTTCGAAATATGTCTGCCTCATTTGCGCTTGGACTCGATGGCCTTCATGAGCGGCACCCAGCGGGACACGCCGGCGCTGCTGGTGGTGGTGCGCTTGGGCAGGCACACTCGCTTCCACGTGGCGCCTCGAACGTTGAGCGGACCGTCGTACTCGTCCGCCTCGGAGGTAATGTCCATCTTCTGGATGATGAGCTTGAGGAGGTTGTGCTGCTTCTCCAGCACGCTGGCCATCTCCTTCAGCCTGTAGAGCAAATTTAGAGCGTCAATCTTTTTTTTTTTTAGGGCGTGTGTGGATGTAGAAGGTGTGCGGCAACAATGTCGGGATGTTGAAGCAGGAAAGGAAACATTTTTAAGCGACACAATTTCTTTTGATGGTGTGTTCGGTGGCGAGGGGGTGCACCAACTTGAATGAAATGTGTGTGTTTTATATAAGCATTATTCTCTATAATGGTCATGCTACCGAAACATTAATAATGCATTTACGGCAAAATGCAATAGATGCAAGGAGACTTACTGGAGTGGTGTCATGACTACACTTTCCACTAAGGGCCACTAATGCATCAAAACGTGCCCAGTTTGGATGTTACGTGCATTCGCAGTGATAGAATAACGTCCATGTGATTGTAATGTGAGGTAATGGAGTTTTTTTTGTTACCTGCACTTCTGCTTTTTGAGCTCAACTTCCAGCGTGGAGCAGCTTTGCGAAGCCACCAGCGTTCGCTTCCACTCGTCGTTGGCCGTCATCCTGTCTCCAAATATCTGCATGATGAAGTGCTTCAGTTGGGAAAGGGACATTCGTGTGATAAATCACAAGAATGCATCATATTTGTTTCTATGAATGTGTTCACCTTGGAGCACTTGCGGTTAGGGTAGATGACGACAGAGGGTTTGTCTGCTCTTTTGATGAACCAGTAGGGCAGCTTGTCTTCCAGGGCGGTGTGGAGATCAATCTGGTATGGCATAAAATGCTCTTTCACAGTCAGGCATAAAACACATTATTTATATGTTGTAACAATAATTCTTGTCAATCACTCTCATGCCGATAGAAAGCGTGTTCGTGACCCTTTTAAATGCGGTCCCATTTGTTTGAAGCTTCTCATACCCCACAGGTGCTTGTTGCTCGCACGATGTGTGTTTGGTGGCTTGTGTCTCTGTGGTAACAATGCTCCGTGCCAGTACATTACGCCATTAGAAAGCCTGTTTATTGCCATTTGAACCGTACCTTATTTGTAGCAAGCCTGTATTCAATGGATGAGCAGCACACTGAGGAATGTAAAATATAATAAATCTTCTATGGACTCTTGTTTGGAGCTCAACAGGCACTCACAATCAGTTGTCTGATTGCGGCCTGATGTGTGTTGGGTGGATTATTTCTCTGTGGTAACAATGTTTAATTCCAATATTACTTATGCCGTTGGAAAGCCTGTTCATGAACCTTTTGACTGATGCAATATACGTAAGAAACAGGCATGTATGGGCTGAGCAGCACAGCGGCGTATGTAAAATGGAAACATCTTCTACGGACTTTTGTTTCTTTACAAAAATGTGTTGAAAAAAAACCCAAAACAACAACCTGCATGGCTATTCTTTTCATGGCAGCATTTCTTTGCACTTCTGCGATGTCTCCGACTGCTAAACCAATCTGCAAGATGGAAAGGGGCACATTAGCCCAGTGTTTCCTTATTGAATTAAAGCATCCAGAGGGCAAACTTACCAGCAAGTTTACGAGAACAATGGGCATGATGAGAACAAAGGAGACGAAAGTGAGGCATGTCAACCCGCTGAACGGAAGCTCGCCTTTCAGATACGCATCCAGGAAGTTGTTCTGGTAATTGAGTTCGCCCACCATCATCACAAATGTTTGCATCATAGACAGTGGCACGTTTTCGAACTCTCTCTGAAGGATAGGAAGAAAATGTAAAAATACATCACGTGATTACAAGGCTTATTTACGAGGCTCGGGCAGCAGTCGCCATCAAATTAACTAAATGAGTATGAAAACATGGCTATCAAAAGATATTTCCTGCTTCGTGAGAGAAAAAAAGGAGGCGTCAGGGGTCATTTAGTAAAAATTCTCTTTGCGTTCGGCATCAAGTGTCGTTCTCGAACTCGCTTTTAACTACAGGTTGTAGAAAATCAAGCTAAACGTTGCTCTTTACTTGCATTTGTTCCACATTTTTATGAGCATGTGCATTAGCTATACTCTACGTCAGACTAGGTTGGTATTTGTGAATTTATTTCATGAAACTCTCACTGTGACTTGTGTGCTAAACGATGGCATTCCGGTCATGTTCACTGCATTACTGAGCAACTTGGTAACTTAGCAAATGTGTGAGTTGAAATTGGTCAGTAAGATTTCTTTTTCTGAAAAGTCAACAAGTCTATTTTTCCTTATTTGAGTCATTGCTGCTTATTATAGTCCAGTAGCCAGCAATGCTAGGTGAACCAAAGATTTGCAGGTGTGCAACAATCCGCAAAAAAACGTGCATTGCACTGAATCATTCATTCTACCTGGTTGAGTAGCAGAGCGTGGAACGTCAACGCAAACGCCAGCAGGAGGAAGAAGAACAGCAGCACGATGCGGTAGAGCGTCCTGCAGATCTCCCCAAACATCACCACATAGATGCCGATCCCCTCGAACCTGCGGGAGCGATCATTTGCGGTCAACCACCAGTCGGACAACAGGAAATGGTCAGAGGAATCCACGATCCACGTACCTCTGGAGATACAGGAGGAATCCGAACCAGGAGTTGAGGACCGCCATCGCTCCCGCTTGCCAATACCACGAGCCCGACGCATTGAGCATGAGTGGGATGATAAAGAGAAGCGAGGTGACGGCCGAGAACCAGTCGGCTTGGTTGGAATAATCTTTTAAGTAGTTCCAACGCTGATAGGAAACACAAGGTAGACAAATTACAAGTACACAGGCTGAGTTCTTTCAGGTAGCTAGTGCCAGGAATGGAAAGTGTAGGTTTCTATTCAGCGCTCTAACACCAATCTTTTCGGATCATAAGGGATGATAGTCTCGTGTTAAAGCCTGTTGATCCTACAGTCTGAGATAGCTGAAGTCAAAGAACAAAATGATGTTTGAGGTAGCTTAGCTCCAGAATCTAAACTAAGCTTAAAGTCTGCGCAGTCTTGAGATGTTTGAGGTAGCTGAAGTCAAGAATCCTAACTGTAGGTTTTTATCCGGTGGTCAAGCACCAATCTTTTTTAAACGAGAAGGGCTGGCAGCCTCGCGTGAAAGCAAGATGCAGATGTTTGCGATAGCTGATGTCAAAGAGCAAAACTGTAGGCATTTTCTTTTCAGGGCTCAAGCACCAATCTATTCAAAATGGTACATTTTGCTCCTCGTGAAGCAACCCTTTCACATGACAAAATGAAACATGTTTTTGAAGATTTTTTATTTTGTATTTATTCATTTATTTGTTTACCTGTTGTATCATCTGGAGCACTTCTTTCACTATGGAGTAGACGCTCATGACCAGGACCATCACCATACAGAAGGACAGGAACACACTTTGCTGCTCCACGCAAAGAAAATCCAATGAAATATCCGTATGACCTTGCAGAACTATAGAAAATGGTTGGGCATTCGGTTGCTTTGATGTTACATTATGTCCGGCGCTCGGGTGGCAATCACCATAAATGAACCGAAGTAGGACAGAAACATGGCTATGAAAAGATATTTAGCACACCGTGTCATTTAACACAAATTCTGCTTGCTTTTCTTGTTCTTTGTTTCACTCACTGGCGAGTTACACCAGATCGCGTTACAGACGGCGCTCGGGCGGAAGCCAGCCACTTGACTACACGTTTACCTCCACGAACGATACGGGGACCATGGGGATCTTGTGCTCGCCCGTTTCCGTGATGTTCATGGTGGGCCTCAGGGCCACAATGAGGTGAGTCAGCGGCAGCAGGCCCAGCAGGTACATGAACATGTTGAGAATATGCGCCTTGCTCCCGTACGCCACCCTGCGGGGTCGACGCCAAGATTGCTCGCAAGAAGGATGCACAAACGTACGACGAAACACTCACCACTTCATGGACAGGTACTTTTTGCAGATGGGATGGTTGAGAAGCCCGAGGCGGTTGTATTTCACCATCGCCTAGGAGGAATAAGCGAGGAACATCTGTCCGGTGACACGCTACGTCATCATATAATAATGTTTGGTGTTGCTTACATTGAGCGCGGCTAGCGGCTGAACCCGGGTCCCCTTATCCCCTTTCTTCTGCATTTCGAGGGGAGCTTGCAGCCACCTGAAATCGTATTCAATCTGTGGAACGTGGACATCGGATTCATTGTGAGGGGAGATACGTTTGGATGGGATTAACATTGCGGATAAATTACGTGGTAGGCAGGGCAGTTGTGATCATCCTCCGACTCCCTCACGCTGCAGTCCAACAGGTGCTACGTAGCAGAAATGAATGTTACATTGTGTACTGTAGATGTGTGGGAATCACTAGAAAACAAACCTTGTAGGTCTCTGGCAGGTATTCAATCATGTCCATGATGGGGCATCGCTGGGATCCACCGACTTCAAACGTGGTCAACGCCTCCACGCACCTAACGCGACAATCATACATAAAATAGAACTCCAGGTGCGTGTTTCTTTTAGGCACTCGATTAGCCGCTCTTTTCAACGAATCTTTTTCAAACAATAAGTGATGGCAGTCTTACGTCGACGCAAGAGACCCAGTTGATTATAAAAGATCCGTAGAGATTAGGTGTATTTGAAGCCAAATATGCAAATATATTTATATATATATATATATATATAGGTAGATGTTTCTAGTCGGCGCTCGAGTAGTCACTGTGTTCCACGAATCTTATTCAAATGATATTAGATGACAGTCTGACATTAAGGCAAGAAGATGTTTTAGGTAGTTGAGGCCAACGATCTGAAGGATAGGTATGTGTTTCGATTCGGAGTATCGAGCAGCCACTGTTTTCCCACACATCTTTGACCAAATAAGAAGTTGTATGTACCTCTCGCTGTCAATGACGGCGTTGACCACAGCGTGCTTCCCGTTCTGCAGTGCTTCGTGTAGGAATGACGTGTCGCTCTTGTTCAACACGAACTCCGCCCCTCGGTTCACCATGAGCATGGCCGCCGCCACGTGGCCCATCCTCGCTGCCACGTGGAGGGCGCTGTTCTGTTGTGTCACGTGACAGCAGATGACGTAATCAGCAGATGAAGTAATTTTAATGTAGTCAACTTTTGAAATGCGGAGGGGAGTAATAGCTCCTACCCCATCTTCATCTGTTTTATCCAGCAGTTTCAAATTGGCCGATAACAGAATGTCCATAGTTTGTGTGTATCCCTCAAAGGCTGCATGATGCAGACAGGTCCAGCCCTTGTAATCGCTCCGGACAAATACATGATACCATAAGACTCACAAGGGTGGTCCCAACAGTTTACAGTGAAAGAAAAACGAGCACAACCATAACAGGTCTGCTGCTTCAATGTCAGCTATGTGAACCACTACACGACCAATGGCCTAGGACGATTTTGAAGGGCATGTTGACGTTTACCTGTGAAAAAGAGCCCCTTTACGCAGCAGTAGCCCCACCACCTGCGTGTGCCCCCCTCTTGACGCCAAGTGAAGCGGCGTCAGGCCCCGCCCGTCGCCTTCGTTGAGCAAGCGGGAGTCCGTGATGGTCTCCAGCAGTCGGTGACACGTATTGATACGGCCGTACCTACAGGGGGAAACAAAGCAATAGCTACACCTACAGGGCACTGTGGTCAAAGAAGTCATATTCGGGACCTTTAAGGCAGAACTTGGTGGGTCGAGAAGAGAAATTATTCGGAAGACCACCCTCATAATCTGAGCACCAATTGAACACAATGTGTGCTGCGAAAAAAAACATTTTGTTTTGAAAAAGAATGTGTTTTTTTTAAGAAAAAGAAGTTCTAATCTTTGCAGGCCCAAAGACGTATATTGTTTGTTTAACAAACGGGGGAATTCATATTTCAGAAAGTGATTAGATATAATTAAAGAGAATCAAAACAGCTTTTTATCACACTGCACCAATTGAATGCCCACTTTGGCCACCTGGGGGCAGCGTAAGATAGACAGATGAATCTACTGTTCATTGAGATGTTTAACTCCTTTCAGTCATCAGTACGGCACTAATAGTCATTCAGCTACAGTTCGCGGACCCCCAGGGATCCGGGTTCCCCACTTTGAGAACCCTGTTTTAATGAGTATAGTGGGACATCATGTTTTAAAGCTCAAGGATTTAAAGCATGCCCCATACTGGAATGAGTATGTCTGCTCATTACACACTGTACTAAAAATATATATATATATCACATATGCCCTACTAATTGAATTCTGTTCCAGGCCTTTGGGTCAGTGCGAAATGGAGATGTCACGGCCAATTCATTGTGGAAAAAAGCTTTTTGTGCAGGAAAAAAAAACCCTGAAACGTAGATCGAAGCCGAAGGGGATGGTGAGGTAACGCCTAAACGCACTCATATTGTTCTTTTGTCCTCATATCACTGTCGTCCAATTAGGGAGATGAAACAGTTGGCTGTAGGCTCGGGTCTCTGAAGAGTCATATTTTAGCACTTATGCTCCTACAGAGTCATTTTTCTTTTTTTTTTATTTCAAACAGTTTATCGAGTAAAAAGCATTGCGAGGAAGTCGAGCTGCAGTATTCACCATGCATAGTGAAGAACGAGGCATAACAACAATGAAAGGACAATGAAAACTTTTTACTTTTACTTTTTACTTCTGGGCTTCTGGGTTGGTAAGAAGACACGTTTATAGAGGAGACTCAGGGCTGTTGCAGCAAAGTGGAGCCTGTGGTGTAGAGTCGTGCCTTGACCCTAACCCATACTGATGCACGCAAGGCTCAGGAGACTTTGTTGGTGAGTTTATTCATGAAGAGACTAAGGGCAACAATAAAGGCTCGCTGCAGCAAAGTGAACACTATGGAGTGTAATAGTGTTACTAACCCTGACTCAAATGGTTTTGGCTTGTCATGCTTGGCACTCTGGCTAATGATAGACTTCTTTCACCCAAGGTCCAGAAGACCACGTTTATTTAAGAGGAGACTAAGGGCTGCCGCAGAGAAGTGGAGACTGGTTTTAGCACCCAGAACTAATCTTTATTTTTACTTTTTATAACACTTATGTATCCAGTAATTTCAAAGGAGACTCAGGGCAGCATGAAAATGGGCCACTGCAGCAAAGAAGAGACTGCGGAGTATGATAGTGCAAGGCCAACTTCTCGATAAATGGCTTGCACTCAAAACCCAAGAACCCAATGTTAATTGGGAGGAGACTTAGGGCAACATCTACCATACGGTATTGGCTCGTCGCTGCCCTGAGTCCGGAGAGTGGGAACCAAGAAAACGGGCCGCTGCAGCAAAGAGGAGACTGTGGCGCATAATACTGTAGCAACAGCTGGAAAAGGAGCTTTATTCCTAACCCTCAGGGTTTACCAAAGCTACTCACTGAGCGGCAAAGTGTAGGGCAGACTTCTTGTCCTTGGACTTGCACGCCAAGCCCAGCTGGCCCGAGAGGCCCAGCATGTTGCGCACCGAGTCGTGGATACCCAGTCGGCACGCGTAGTGCAGCGGCGTACAGCCCTCGTTGTCCTCGCAGCTCAGCAACGCCTTCACGTTGCTACGCTAAAAGACGAAGAGAAGAAGAAAAAAAATCGTCTAAATGTGGATGTGTAGGGCAGCGATGTAGCGTGCAGAAGCATCGCACGTGCTAAAGCAGTCACGCGGCTAATTGCGAGCGCTTGCATAACATGGATCCTATCTAAAGTTGAACGCCGATTACGTAAGTGATAGTCTACTATGGTGACCGGGAAGACCATACACTACTTGAGCTGGACGTCCTTACGATAGGAATTGAGCTTTAAGTAAGCCACACCCCCAGGACTGGACAGGCAAATCAGAGCGCACAAATGTTTAAAGCTTAGGAATTTTTTTCAGTTTTCAGCCTCCTTGACCACAAATAATTGCTATCGATATCAGCCCTAAAAAAAAAACACACACAGCTAGCTCAATTTTTTTTTTGTCCTTTTAAAAAGGTAACGATTATCCAAACACATTGGGAATATTTTGGGGTTTGTGTGTTTTCTTATTCCTTTTTTTGGAGTGATTCCAATAACAAATTCAGAGCTTACCAGCTTCACAGGGACAAACATTTACCTGCAGAACATCTTCCGGCAGATTCTTCAGCCCCTTGGGCTGCAAGATGGCCTGGTGAAGGAAGTTGCAGCCAAGCCTGTCCTTTAGGTTTACATTGGCCCCTAAAAAAAAATTGGAGAACTCTGATAAGAAACGCGAATCACGCGCAACAAGTATGTGTGTATGGTGTTCTACCTTTGGACAGGAGCAGTGCCACGGTTCTCCACGCGCCGCAACTAGTTGCCAGTAGCAAGGGCGGGTTGCCCTTACAGTCCACGGCGTTGACCTCCGCACCCTGGGGCAGACCAAAGCCTTTGTAATTGGTTCGTTAGCTAAGTAGTAAATGACGGATGGCTATTATTCTGTCGCGTTCCGATCATTTCAAGTTTTTTCAGGGTGCACATGGAGGAGAGGCGGTGCACCAACTCTTTATAGACTCATGAATAATACATAGCATGCATAAAATACACCAAACAAGCTACACGAAAGCCATAAACCTTGCCCTGCCGAGGCACATCGTTTTTAATTAAGATAAACGGTGCGCATGCGTCTATTTCCTGCCGGGGTGTTTGCTTAAATAATGACTTGACGAGAGGTCAACTTGAACTCGTTTTTTTCTGGCAACAGCAGATGGCGACATGTGGTCAACAAGTAATTGCGAGCCCTTTCGACAAGCTAATAAGTGTGCTCGTAAATTTGTTCACAGGTCACGGTGCAACAATATGTATCCATATCATTGCAAAAAAATGGAGGCATTCACGTTATTAGGGACTGCATTGTATACACAGTATGGAGATGTTTACCAAAGATATAAGGTAGTCGGCCAAGTCCACGTGGTCAAATATTGTCGCCCTGAGAAGAGGACGAGGAGAAAGAGGGATTGTAAGCCAGACACAATATAACAATACACATGAGTTTGTTTGCTAAGTTTGTCATTGTGTGCCTGCAGCGCTGTTTTACAAGCAGGTGGGATGTCAACATGTTTCCGTTATTAGTGGTTGCGTGATTTGATCATCAAGACATCCGTCCAAAAAAAGAAGAGCCATATATACATTTATCAATCGAGCCATACCTCCCTTCTTCCACGCGTCCATTTATACATCCATCCATCCACCCCTTCAGTCCTTTCTGTACATCTACCCATCCGTACATACAGTACATTCATTCATCCATCCTTCCATCATTCATCCATTCATCTGTCTGCCTGTTGGTACATCGTCCATTCATCTATACCTCCCTTGATCCATCCATCCAATCTATATATCCATCCATATGCTGTATATATAGCCATCCATTCATCCATCCATACCACCATACTTTCATCCATTCATCCATCCTTCTGTCCATCCAAAACCTGCTTTTGTCCATCCATATCACCCTCCCTCAATCCATCCATTTGTCCGTCCGTCCGTCCATCCAGCCATCATCTTTTGATCATTGATTCATTCGTTCATGCATTCCTCCTTGATTCATCATCCATCACTCCCGTAACACATCCATGTCCATCCATCCATCCTTCCATCAATCCATTCATCTGTCTGGCCATTGATACATAATCCCTCTGTCCATCCATCATCCACAATCATCTGTACCCCCTTGATCATCCATGCATTATCCATCAATCCATCCATCAATCCATCATCCATAGCTGCCTTGATCCATGCACCTCCATCCATCATACATCCCTCTGTAAAACCATCATGCCACTTTGATCCATCCTTCCATTAATACGTCTATCCATCATCCATCCTTTCATTGATCCATCCATCCCGAGATAGTACAGTGGTACCTTGACTTACAAGTACTACTCTCTGTACTACTCATTACACAAAAAACTCAGAAGTCAGGGTACCACTTTGTACCCTCTCCCTTGACTTGTTCATCCATCCATCCATGCAGCCACGGTGCAGAGGTGTGCAGAGTGCCCACTTGTGCAGCGGCGTCTGATGAGCTCCATCCTTGAGGTTAATGATGTCCTCCACTTGGCCGTGAGAGCACAGCATCATTTTGACCACCTCGAGGGCACCCTGGGTACACGCCAAGTGCAGCGGCGTCGACTTGTCATGCTGCACGCCAAACAAACAAATGTGTCGATTAAACCGATGCATCTAATCTGTAGGCCCGACATTTTGTCGTCTCCACGCACTGATGTAATTGAGTTTGACAGAGCAGCACCAACATACAGGACTTAGTATAGACACGTACATATATGGCGCACTTAGCAAAGCTTCTCCGAGACTTGCTGTCAGAACACTGAAATATGTAACACGAGCCTTTAATGAGATAACCAGGAGTGGCAGGAGGAGGCCACTGATTGCACCGCAGTGTAATTGGAGGTCATTTGAAACAATATAACACAGCAGCGCACTCTGTTTCTCTGGACACGAGCCCACTTGCAAAGAACACCACTAGCAGATGGGCATCATTATAATGCTCTGCTAGTTATAATTACTGAATCGTAATGACGTCGCTGACCAATGTCGTACGGCGAGTGGTCCTTCAGGCAATGATGAGAAGTCGGGTGCTTTACACCAAATTTTATTTTGTTAAGTAAAACTGGCTTTGAGGGTTGAATTCTCTTTTAAGGAGCTCTGGCAATGGCCAAAATGAGCCTTTTCTGCAATGAGTTCCAGAGACTTTTTTGGGGGTCCACTTATGATAGACATGCGTACCGAATTTCCTGTTGCTCAGTAAAACTGAACACAGGCGCTGAATTTCCCCAAACTCCAGACAGCGCTTTCTGAGGTGTACATTTTTGGGACAATTTGACTGTAAATTCTCACTTCAAACCAAAATGGTTTGGTTTTTCGGTCATTACTTATTGAGACTTTTTTGGTGGGTCTACTCATGATAGACATGCCTGCCACATCTCATGTTGTTGAGTGAAACTGACGATGGAGGCTGATGGGGGCACAAATTACTTTGAAACTTGGACCATAAAATGGTCATTTCAATCCAAAATGGTCGACTTACTATATCTTTTCTAGCATCGGTTCCTGAGACTTTTTTGGGGGCTCTACTCAAGATAGAAACGCTTACCGAATTTCATGTTACTCAGTGAAACTGGCTTCAGGGGCGGAATTTTCAAACAAGTTCCAGGAGGCGCTGTCAAACTAGTACCTGTTTCTGGTCAATTTTGGCCCCCTTGGCGATGCAGAATCGAATGGTGTCTGTGTTGCCGCCCCGCACGGCCAGATGCAGAGGCGTGCTATTGGATTTGTCCAGATAGTTTATGTGGTTTTCACCCAAGTAGCCCAGCTCCTCCCCTGTTGGCGGATAATTCAATCACATGTAAAATGCATTAGGTTAAACTAACAAGAAAAACAAATGACTGAAATCAGGGATTGACTGACATCTACTACTACAGATTTCCCATCGCTTATGATTTTGCCTCGCAAAATGAAAATTGGTCCCCCACCAAAAATCCTATGATCACTAAATTTTACGACTATTATACTAAAAAAAAGTTCTTCCCTAAATTAAAACGATATTTATTTTTGCAATTCGCCAGCTCATTTCTCTTATAAAATGAAGACGATGAAACTTGAAACATTTGTTCAATTATATTATAATTCTTTCACCATCATCATCATCATCATCGCAACCGGTGCTCAAAATGTATTCTTTGGTTCACTTGGAGACATTCAGCAAGGCGTATTATGACTAAATACATTATTATTATTTAGGCGTTGTCTTACCGGCCTTCAGGATGATTTCCAAGGCCTTTTTTGCGCCCGCGAATGCAGCCGCGTGCACCCCGAAGTGTCCCAGCTTGTTCTGCTGGCACAGACGCGCTCCGTGCTTTATCTGTTTAAAAACACACGCGTAATAGGACTTATTGCAACAGCGCCCCCAAATTTTGTGACCACCAATATTTTTTTTTGCTGACTGCCAAAATTGCTCTGAACACTAAAAACATTTTTTTCCTCTCTTGAAATGTGCCTGGGAATTTTGTGACCCCAAATATTTCACAACTATCCAAATTTTGTACCCCGTTCCAAAATTTTGGGACTCCTCCTCAAATTTTTTACTGTGCCCTCAAATTGTTGTGAACCCTGAAAACTATTTTACATAAATTTTTTTTTTAAATGCCATCACCGCCAAATTTGGCAACCTTAATGATTACTACTTTCCTTCAGTGACATTTTTTCCCCCCCGACAACTTTTGTGACCCCCAGCAATTATCACCAAAACATTGCACGCCCTGCAAAAGATGATTTTTTTTTTTTTTTTTTTTTTACAATTAATATGGAACTTTTATGATTTCAATCCCAAAAAAAAAAAATCTTCCACCCGTGGAAAAAAATTTCACCGCCCAAATGTTATGCTTAATTTTATGTTTCGCCACCGTCTTCATGCAAAAAAAAAAAAAAAACATCACGGCGGTGCTCACCAACAAGTTGAGAGCGTCGCAGTTATTGAGCGAGCAGGCCATCATGAGCGGGGTGTTGCCAAGGTCTCCGGGCTGGTTGTAGTCCACCGTGCCGTACGAGAGCAGCAGCTGTGAAGGGCAAACACTTGACTTCATTTCAGTAGTCAGCAGTGCGACTTGACGCGTGATTGACCGGCGACACGTCCAAGGCGTCGCTCACCCCAATGTCACCCGGAATTGACTCGCGCTGACGTGAGTTTAGGGCGTGTGAATGCCAAGGCTAGGGGCAAACTTTTCATTAGGAGTGGGGAAAGCAATGCTCGGCTTTCGTGTTTTATTACCTCTGCCAAGGAAGGTGAATCAATGACAAAATAGCTATTTTAGCTATCAACACGAAATTGGGTGGACATGTCTATCATGACAGGATTCACGAAAAAGTCTCAAGGAACCATGCTCGAAATTGTGCAGGAAGTCGGGCATTTTGGTTTGAATTTGAAACAAGCGCTTTTGGAGCAAGTTCCATCAAAAACAGTCTGAAAAGTGGAAAAAAAAAAATCAGCCCCTGGCTCCAGTTTGACCTGTCAACATGAAATTGGGTGGAGATGTTTATCATAACAGGACACATGAACCCGTGCCGTAAATTGGACGGGAAGTCAGCCATTTTGATTGCAAGCGGCCCATTTTTGGCGAAATCCAAGACTTGACCTTAGCCACACTCCTACTCGGGAATCGGGACTCACCTCCACCAGCCTGTTGTGCCCCTGGCTGATGGCCAGGTGCAGGGGTGACAGCACCGCCGCGTTGAGGACGTTGGGGTCGGCCCCCAGGTCCAGCAGAACGCTGCAGCTCTCCTCCCGGTTCTTGTCCACGGCCCAGTGGAGGGGCACCTCGCCGCGCTCGTCGCAGCTGTTCAGGGCTTGGAGGAAGGATGAGGACATAGACAAATGAACGAGAGTGAATCCAACATCTCCACGCACAGACCAGGTGATCGATGACAGCGGTACCCTCGGGGCCCAGCACGCTGGTGATGAACTGGATGAGAGCGACGTGGCCCCCCGCGGCGGCGTGATGAACGGGGCCGGCTCCGAATTCATCTTTCCCATTTAGGACCTCAGGGCTATTGCTCACCAGGCTCTCCAGCAGAGCCTGGTCACCCTTCTCGGCCAACTGGACCACAGAGAAGAGAGGTAAACGTTTTTCTGTTGATGTTTTGCCACCACTACATGTTACATATGGCACCAAAAACATCCAAGTGCAGTGGCATAATCTAATAATGTGAGTTGTATTTAACCAAATAGTATTTTCCCTTTAAAATAGGAATTTATTCATTTCATATTAAAACAAAAAAAATCTTGTAAGATTACTAATTAACACTTTATGCCCATAAAACTACTGTTTTTACTCATGTTATTCTTCATAAAATTTAGACTTACCTTTTTTTATGGTTAAAAATACCACTTGTCCTTATATTTCCTCTTAAAGTTGTGGCTTTATTCCCGTAATATATGTTTTAACATGAATAAAATATAGCTTTATTCCATGTTTTAAAATGTAAAATTAAGACATTATTGCAAGATATTTTTTCCCCTCAAGAAATATAAGTAAAAAATAGTTTTTGTCTACAAATTAATTGGTCTCATATTACATTTTCCTCATAGGATGAGAAATATTTCATTCTCAAAATATTAGTTTAGTTACGTATAAAAAAATACAACAGTATTCTCATATTGAAATAAAATCTTATAAGTGGATGATGTTTTTTTTAAATAAAATATTAATATATTTTCTTTAATTAGGTTCCTTTTTCTACTTTGCATTTAATAAAAAGATAATTGTATTTAGATAATATTACAAAACAAATGTAAAATGTCACCTTTATTCGTGTAATTGTATGATTATTTTGCAGAATTTTGGAACAAATAGCATCAGTGATGCGGTATTATGACCTTTCGCTGGCATTTGAACACAAACGGTGGGTGAACACGTAGACATACAATGGGTTTCTTTACCGGGGAGTGACTGTTTGAGTGTTACAGAATGCATAGCTTTATTCATGTTATTTAAAAAATAGGTATAAACGCCTCACCTCAAATATATTTAGATGCGCCAGGGCTGGATCCTCATCTTTTATCACGTAAGTATAACAACTTGTCTGCCGGGCCACCTCCCTGCCAAAGTTCATCACTCAGCTCTGCGTGTGTGTCACCGTACACAAACATCACCCCACACACACACACACACACACACAGAAATAGGAAATAATTCAGAATGTATATACGTAGCAGATGTATCTCCATTCCGGCCGCGCAAAAGCAACAAGAGGGCAGATAAGGCCTTAAGCCCAGCCTTGAGGGAAAATTGGCCCATGTGACATTGTCCTTACACCCGGAAGGACGTCCAGATCCAGTTGTCGCTCCCGAGGTCGGTGTGGAGAAAAGCAATTATGTCCCTCGCAGCTGGAGGGGGGCGCCTGTGGGGGTGAAAGGGTGCGTCCTTGGGTGATCCTGGGTAGGCGAGATTGTGAAAGGCGCTTAAAAGAAGCAAAAGAAAAATGCGACTTTGTTGCCCTAATATCACATGATTTTATCTTTATGAATACGAAGTTGTCCAATAATATTGCCATTTATTGTTCATAAAATAAATTCTCTCGCAAAAATATAACATTATTCCTATCATATTGCACTTTTATTTCCTCCAAAAATGTTGCCTTCATTACCCCTAAAATCAACATTTTTTAACATCAAAACACTTCCAATATTACAAGCTATTTTTTGTTGAAAGTAGCTTTTTTTTCGTTCAAATAACACTTTATTCCCGTCATGCTACCTTTTCTGTAAAACTGTGACTTTATTCCAATAGTCACATTTTTTAAATCATGAAAGAAAAAAAACTTTATCCCAATAATATTACGAGCTAGTTTTCATAAAATTGAGATTTTACTGCAAGCATATTTAGTCTTACTGTCTACTTTTTTTTCTTTTTTTTTGCTCTGTGGTTCGTTTAACGGGAAGAAGATGACTCTCTCATCAAATGAGAAATCAATAAGTGACCCTCGCTGAAACCCAGCGGTCGCCATGGTAATCAATTTTGGTCGCATTCAAGCAGCGCAAAAAAAATTCGGAATAGCGAACCCGGGGTAAACCTCAATTGGGAAAAAGGAAACTTGATGATGTGTTTTGTTTGGCAGCAATTACTTTAAATACTCCTTTTTTATTCTTCTAAAATTACAAATTTACTGGTGCCGTTATGATAATGATGGAATGGTACGAGAAACTAAATTTAAAAAAAAAGCAAACAAAGGGAAAAATTATTAATATAAAATGTATTAATAAGAATGAAGTTAGAATTTTTGTTTGAATTAATGTTTTTTTAGATTTTGTTTTAATTTATGATCATAATATACTAATTCTCGTAAGATTCAGACTTTTTCACATAAAAAAAAATACAAATGTATTTTTGTAAGATTACAATTAAATTGGTTAAAAATACCTTTTTCTTGAAATAAATGAGAATTTTTTTTTTTGCTGAACTAATACAACTTATTTTTTATGATTACAATATGGTTGTAAAAAAAAAAAAAAAGACAATCGCACGGTACGATAACGACCTTATTGTTAACAAAAATCCAAAACAACAGTTTTTTTCCCTGGAAATATTTTGCCATATTTCTCATACTGTATCATTATCACATATTTGTTGTCCTTTTTCAGCGTGGCCGTAATACTAACTTTTACCACGTCAATAAAGTTGTAATACTCAGATCAAAAATGTATGTCCGCACCTCCCAATAAATGTGTTGGTAGTTCAGTATGTTTGTAACAAGATACAATAAAACATCTGCTAAAATGATTCCTGTCTCACTGCCATAAATATTTGAATAACTTTTTATCATTTGATCATCTTTCATCATTCAGACCAAAGTGCACAAAGCGCAACTAGAAAACGAGGGATTGCTTTTCTTCCAATCAAATTGGGCAATGGCTCGCTGGTTTCCGAGAAGCAAGTGACTCGCATTTGCTTTGTGGTCTCGTTGTTTTGCTCATAAACGACGCAACCTCACATGTTTAGTTTGCATAAGTTTGCCCATTATCACGACGGAGTGTTGAGGCTGCGCTGAAAAAGTCACTACAAATAAAAGAGGGCCAACAAAACATTGGAACTTAACCGGAATAAAGTCGTAATTTTAACATGAGAATGTTGATCTCCACGGACTGATTTCATTGTTTGCGAAACTTATACTGATGAAGTTGAATGTGACAGTTCTCACAGTCATGTATTCTTTATCCTCTGCCAAGAACAACTAATATCAGTGCTGTACAGATGATTTATAAAACATTTTGACTGCAGGCTCACTATTTAGCAAACGTTTCATGTGGAGTGACTATTTGGCAAGCCTTTCCCACTAGTGTGAATTTTACAGCTTTATAACACATTGATATCCTAGTTAATAACCATTTTATAAACAATTTAAAATACGGGCTCACTGGTTGGCAATCTATTCATGTGCACTTTTTTCCATACACACATGTTGGCAAGCTACTGTAATAATAACATTTAATTATTAATAGGTAGTCAATTACCAATTTCTAAATGATTAGAAGTGTAGACAAAGTCATCTTTACCCCTTTTAGTTTTAAACTATAAACAAATTAATGAGAAGAACCATTTCTTTCTATAATTTTTTTTAAAAAGACTATCTTACTTGAGGTGTGTTGAAGTGGAGAATCTTCTCAATACTCGTAAGTGCAGCCTCCTCCTCCTCCCGACGCTGACAAGATGCTGTCCCCTGCCACCCAGCCGCTTTCATTATGTGGTACTGAGCCCGGGCATGGCCATGCCCACGTGGTTAATGACAGGAAATCTGAGCGGTTGCAAATGCTGGTAAAAGGGAAAGACGAGTGGCAGGCCTGGAAGTGGGGAGGGGGCGGTGTAGGAGTGGTGGCGGTGGTTACAGACTCTCCATTATTGCCTGTTTACCGAGGCGGGTTTCATTGTTGGTTTTTATATATGAAAGGCTCGGCAAGGCTCACTGTGACATTTTTATAAAGCTGACCGCCCGGCTGCACATGGCGTGTCTACCATCCATCAAACCTCACGGAAGAAAGCAATTTCCTTCCCCCCCGTAAAGTAACCTTTAAGACCCCCCTCAGTCATGGTGGGATTAAGGAATTCTCCTGTTTATCAAGCGAGATTATCAGATAAAGTGCATCGTTAGCAGGGGCTTACCCAAGCGCTCCCATCAGGGTGGGAACGGCATCATTTGAATGGGAAGAGAAAAGCTTGCCAAATAGTGAGCCCAAATTTAAAATGGTTTCGAAAATGGGTTCTTAATTAGTTGGTTTAATAAACTATGAATCATATATTGATGAGAAAAAAAATCATCAAATTGTAAACCGGCAGGTAAAATCGGGTATATATTGATTATTAACTTATTTGTTAAAGTGTTGTACAGCTTTTATACATTTCTGGAAGTCATGGATGGATGAGAAAAGCATTTCCATATAGCGAGCTCAAATTGAAAAATGTATATGAACTGGTTCTTAATTCCTTTGTTAAACCATATTAATAAACTGATGTAAATATTACATAGACGAGAAAAACTTGCCAAATCAGGAGCTTGCATGGAAAGCTTGCCAAATAGTGAGCCTTCATGTAAAATTCCGTATAAATGAGTTAACGCGGCACGGTGAGTGACTGGTTAGCACATGTGCCTCACAGTCCTGAGGTTGCGGGTTCAAATCCGGCCTCGCCCGTGTGGAGTTTGCGTGGGTTTTCTCCGGGTACTCCGGTTTCCTCCCACATTCCAGAACATGCGTGGTAGGTTCATTGAAGACTGAATTGTCCACAGGTGTGCATGTGAGTGCGAGTGGTCAGTTGTTTATCTGTGCCCTGCGATTGGCTGGCGACCACTTCAGGGTGTCAGCAGGGATTGGCTCCAGCGCGGCCGCGACACTAGCGAGGATAGATTAACCGGTGTGGAAAATGGATAGATGGACGGCAGTTACTGAGTTTACAAGAGAGCGTTTTTGTGTGTTTATTATGTCTTATACTGCCACCCGGTGGCCAAGGCGCACAAACCCGCAGGAGCAGCGCAATCTCAATGGGCATGAAATCATGATGCGCAAATTGTTAAATTCTTTATCTAATTTATCTATTTAATAATGTGACTACTGTAGCAGTAATTGAGTGCTATTTTTCTTATTTAAAAAAATGTGGATGGTGTTTTTTGCGTGGCTGGAACGGATTCATGGTGTTTCCATTCACTTCAGTGGGAGAAGACGATTTGAGGCGCCTCTGTAATCTGTTTTTATGCTGGTGTGAGTCATGGTAGTATCAAAGGCATGGACGAACTTGCGTGTCATTATTGATGTCATTTATTTTTTATCGCTGTAGCTTTCTGTAGGCCAGCTTGTTTGGACCGGTGCACAGGTGCACGCCGATGAGACGATGCAAATGCTATGAATGTTTACATAGCCATTACCTAAACAAAGATGACAAATCCTCAGAAAAAAAAAAAATTGCCAACACACACACACACACACACACAAGTTCTGGATGATGTTTGCTTTGTGATTGGCAGAATGCGAGGCCTGAAGAATAATAACCGGGCAAATATTAGTTTACAGCTCATTCGATATGCGGCCGATACGAACGCGCCACTCATTTGAATGGTGAACGTTACCGAGGTGTATTAGAAACACACTGAGAAGGAAAGCTTAGATAATAACGTTTGTGATATTGGAAATGTTAAAGTTGTCACTTTAACGAGTTGATATTGAAATTCCCACAAAAAACAAAGTCCGTAACTGTTCCGTCCCACACCAGAATTCTAAATGGTACAGCCCAGCAAAACACAAAACAACAAGCTAACAGACTGACAGACAAACAAACACAACACAAATACGACACTCGACATTTTTTTTGTCTTTACTATTACAGTTATGCCTTGATAAACAAGTTGAATTCGTTCTGTGACCCTGCTTGAAACCCAAAACTTAGTTCACATTAACTTACGGGTTCTCATTATTCAAAGATGTTTATTTTCCGCAGGGCATTGAAATATTCTATTTATATAGCTGTTACATGCTAATTAGCTTCCCTCGCTAATCCCTGTATGCTGTGGAAGTGGGTTTATGATGACGCGAGCAGTTTTTGTCAAGTGGCATTTAATGTTTTACCTGGCAAAAAAAAGAAGTGGAGGTCTCGTCCCCCGAGGACTCCGCCTAAGAGCAAATCTCATTCATAAGTGATAGGACGCCAACGCACACGCGGTCACGTCCACACACACCCATGCATCACTTGGGTTGTGATTGACAGCACTGTGCACCTCGCATATTGCTGCACTCAACCTCTTTTATGTAAGCCAACATGTAAACTCATTTTTAAAAAAAAATAAACAATTTGTAAACTAGTGAGAAACTTTATCAGGTTATTTCCTGGGTCATGAAAGCTAAGCTAAGAGAATGGGACCGTACCATTCATGATTTTGGGGTGGATGAAACAGGTTCTATTGCGACTCAAATGGTGACAAAAAAAGAGAGTCCTCATAATTATTATTATTTTTTTAATAGCTCAGCAGGTATATTATCTGACTACTTCCTTGTTTGTTGGAAACCACCAGGACCATCCCATTTTTAATTCTGGGCAGGGTGAGATGAAGCGTGAAAAAGAAGCTAAAATATTTTTTACCAATAAAAGTAAAAGAATTATGGCGGCACATGTTGTTTCCAGATGAATCTAGGTGCATTCTTTCTAGTTTCGTTTTTAACTCTGACTAAAGCGGTTGAAAAACCTCTTGTAATAAAAGATTTGTAAAAGTGCGCAGTGCCGAATTTGTTAGTTTGTTTCTCTGTCCATATGTTACTTCCTGGTTCAAGATGACAGGATCGTACCATTTTTTTTAAATTCTAGGGTGACAGCGAAAAAGAAACTCTTTTTACAAACAAAAGTAAACAAAAAATTGGGCCGAATTTTGGGTTGTTTGTCTGCCACACTTAGTAGTTTGAAATCATTTCCTTAATTGTGGGGAGGGTTGTACAGCTGCATTTGAACTCAAAATGGTGCAAAAAAGAAAGTAACAGAAACTTTTCTCAAACCTGGTTAAACAAAAGAAACGATTATTCAAAATGATTTCTGAGTCACAGTAAATGTAAAACTCGTTTTCGTTTGTCTGCATGACTCTATTATACTGCCCCCAAGTGGTCAAGTCACGCACACCAGAAGGAGCCACAATGAATTTATCATGAGACACAAACTGTAAATGTTTACACTGTGTTGAATTATGTCATTACTGTATGTTTTGCAAAGTCATTGTTTTGCAAGTGTCATTAAGGCACGACGTGGGAAATCATCATCTTGAGGGCTCAGCTTGTAGGAGAACAATGGAGAAAACGGAGAGCAGAGAGTTAGGCTGACCTTTTCCCCCGGCCCCCATTTAGCTGCCGAGGGGCTGCGAGATTGCGAACGGGTAATGAAGCGCCTCCGCTCCAACGGTGCCATTATTTTTGAAGGTCGACGGACGGGTTCGCGGCAGCCGGTTTCATAATCGCTCGTTTCGCCAGCTTTTTCAACACACGAGTGAGCGATTTCTCCCATTTTATCAATGTCATCATCACAAATGTTGCCTTGGACGAGGTATCAGCATTACAAGCTGCTGCTGCTGCTGCTGCTGCTGCTGCATTGGTCCTCAATCAGGCTTTGCAGGCAAATGAGGATGATACCACCTCGTGGACACCGTAGCAGCCAGCAGGCCGTGCTGGCTGCAGCAGTGCACACCTGGCAAATATGTTAAGAAATAACATCATCACTTTTTTTTTTCTTTTACACAGCAAAAGAGAATTAGAAAGCGTGGAGGTAAATCTCTGCAAAGAGACGCCGCCGAGAAACGAGGAGATGAAGAGGTACTAGCGTGAAAAGGCACGGCCGGATTTATGGCTGCTTCTTTTTCTTGAAACAGACTCGTAAATGTTTTTGATGCCCCGCAAATAAATTAGCCGCATTCTTGCGTGCGTGTGTGCGCGCACACGCTCAGCAAACGATAAATAACGGGGCTAAAAAAGTTCCAGAAAAGAAAAAGTGCTTTAGATTTACTGCTGGGTTGGTTCAGTGTACAGTACAGGACATAGACATTTTTGGGGATTAAAGTAGAGAGAGAAACTAAAGACATGCTGGCTTAACTGTATTTTCCACTGTATTGTCTTTTTTTTTTCTGCACCGTTTGTGTTCAGATATGCGTTGCTTCAGGGTTATAACTACCGCGACATCGATGCTAGTTTTGTTATGGCCTTGTACATTGCACGTTAGCGTGAAGCTAGCGGGCCCTCGTAAGTTATGTGATTTGCTTACAATTTAATTTGTAATTGCCTTTGTTGCGTGTTTAAAACGTCAACTGGGAATGGCAATAAACAGCTTGAAGCAAGCCCTTCTTTTTTGAAGATTTGCACACGATCTGCTGCTTGTTGTCAAGTTCGCTACCACCGTTTAGCGCTCAACTCAAATTTTTGCTCACAAGACAAAAATATCGTCCAAGCAACGACTCGTATCTAAAAAAAAAATAATAATAATAATTTATAAGTCGGGGTACCACTGGATTTCTATTTCCATTATTTCTGATTATTGTATTTGAAAGTGCTATTTGTGCTTTAAAGCAAACACGAACACTGGTACTCCTGTGTGGAATTTTTTGCACTCTTGAACGTCCTCCCCCTCGCTTCCCACAAGCGCGGGGTCAAGAGATTGCCCTGTAAAGTTGCCCTTTGTACAACTCGTCGTACATTATAACACACGGGGCACTGAAAAAAAGTCCAAAAATCAATGCAGATTGGTCCTTCCCGAGATGTATTCGTGTGTGTAGCCGCATGTAAATGTGTGCTTGTGTCGGCCGAGAGGTTTCCCCCGGAGAAAAAGACTGTGAAGCAAATACAGAAACAAAGAACAACAAAAAAAGCAATTTGTTCCTCGGCACTGTGAGGAACCGCTCATCTGCATCAAGCATCTTGTCATGTATCGATCCCTTTATTTCCACGTTTTATTACTTTTGCCATTCATGATGGTCCAGCATGGACAAAAGCATTGCATTACATTTCTTAGAAATAGAACTTAACAGTTGGGTTACTTGAAAATGATATTCCCTAATTTCCTAACTGCATTCAAATAAACTGTCGTATACTGTACACAATAAAATGTTTTAATTTTTGTGTGATTTGCCCCAATTTTTTTCTGCGCTGATTTTGATAATAATGAATTTGGAAAAAAAACAAAGTCACTGTAAATACAACATAAATTATCTTATTTTTATTATTGTTTTTTAAAAATTTGATAGGTAATATATACAATAAATGAAATAAAAAGAACAAAAATAGTTTTATTTATTTTATGTTTATTTAAAAAAATACATTCAATGATATAAAATATATATATATATATATATATATATATATATAGAAACAATTAATTAAAAATAAAATAAATACAAATATAATTATTAAATATAAGACTGCGACTGTTTTAATTTTCTTTATAACATTGGAGACTGCGAAGACCATTTCAATTCCTGCACGTCCCGTGCAAACTGTATGGTGTTTCGACAATAAAGCTCACTAACAATTATTGTACAGTAAATAGAAAATAGTGTATCAAATAGGTCAAGCGAGTGTCGCTATTTGGACTGCTACCCAAAGTGTCAGCGCTTGGGGATGAAAGATTCATTGAAGGCCTACTCACCGTAATTAAACTGTATTGATTTAATTACCTCTACGCCTGACAGGGTAATCAAGCGGATCGGGTTCGGGCTCGGCGCAAGCTAACCTTTCCCTTAGGTGTCTGTTACGCTCTGTGGCCTTCGGGGGATAACGTTCCCGCCTTTCTGTCATTGCTTGCGTTTGTTTTTTTTAAGGCCCTCATGGAATCAGTGTTTATTATTAGTCTTCTGACAAATGAATCCTTTTCCCACAAATTAATATATCTTCGAGGTCATAACCACAAACCCTAGCATCCCCTGTAAAGTTAAAAAAAAAAAAAGGTTGGACATGTCTAACTTGACATGATGCACGCAAAAGTCACAAGGACCCTTACACGAAATTGAACAGGAAGGCAGCCATTTTGGTTTAAAGCAGCCTTACGGGCGTTTTCCACAGATTTGCACTTTGATTAATCCCAACTAAAGAATTCGCCCAAATGAACCGTAATCGTAAGCAGGTATCATCAGGATCATTTCAAGGATTTGCCGTCAGCAAAAATGCAGCCACCAGGGCCCTGGGAAAATTGATATATTGAGAAAATATTGGGTGGACGTGTTCCGAAATTGAGCAGGAAGTCATCCATTTGGATTTTATAATAAAATGTACATTGAAATAAAATGCAGGTACAGCTACAATAAGCCAGTGGACACAAACACGTCACTTTCTAAAAAGCATCACGGGCCAATATCAACTCAAGGAACAAGGCCGTCAATTAATTAATGAATGCCCCAAAAGAGCTCCAACAACTCGCCACGGACAAGGCAAGGCCAATGTGATCCCCGCCATCGATCGTAAGGTGTTCCTGGCAGGCCTCCTCGGCGCAACGAGCCCATCTATACAACGCGGGTTCAAAAGGGAAATGATGTTGAGATGTATCAACATGACTTATCGCTGTCAACCGGCGGAGACCGATGGTGGTCCTTGGATCATCGCAGCCACATTAAATTTCCAGCGGAGGGATCACAAGCTTACATTGTGCGGGCCGGTTGGGTCACGGCTCCAAAAATACATTTCCTGCTTTTCCTCTACAGAGACCTGCAATCAGTTGCTCGGGGGACTAACAGAATTGAAGCTGCAAGCTTTTACCTGGCCAATGTCCGAACTATGTACATTATAGCGTCTGCAAAAATCTTTGCAAATCTTAAAATGCTTGATTCTGTTTGGGGCTCATTTGGACGAATTCCCTTGTAGGAATGTATGGAAACCAGCCCTGGAATCTCCCCAAAATGGCTGCATAAAATCCAAATGAAGGTTGATGGGGTGCAAAAAGAACATTTTCTTTAAACTTTTCTAGCCACTTTTTCATGGAATTCACCATCAAAATGTCTGCTTCAAACCAAAATGGCTAACTTCCCATTCAACCTCGGGCATGGGTTTTTGAGACTTTTTCCGTGCATCCTGCTAAGATGCACTTCACAAATCTTCGTTTTGATCATTGTTGGGGTTGTTTTTCTTTTTTCCAACTTTGCATTTTCACCCCCAAATATAGCTGCTTCAAACCAACATGGCAGACTTCTATGCAATTTTGGGCATGGATTCGTGAGGATTTGTGGTGTCCTATTATGATCAGCATGTCCACCCAATTTCGTGTCGATCAATGAAACTAAGGACAGCGGCTAATGTTTTTCTCACTTTCCAGGAGCCATCACACTCTTTTTCATGGCAGATCTTCAAAATTATTGTTTTTTGCGCCTCGCTCCACTTTTGGAGCATTTAAACTTCAAGGTGCAAGAAGGCCCAAATAGAAGAGCGAAGCCTCGGGCTTGTCTGTAAATTTACAGACGACGTTAAAAACCTTTTCTCCCGCTGCTGGCTCAAGTGAAGTCTCGTAGCGCAAAGACCATACATCGCAGCGAACGCCACAAAAAAAAAAAAAAAAACCTTTCCAGGAAGACAAGCACTCATACAGAATGTCAACCTCGCGGAACCCGGTGCGGTTGGCGTACACCCAAACAAATACACGGCGAGGCACTGTGCGTACTATTGTATCTATTTTTAAGGAGGGAGTATTCAGCATAAGATGACTTCATCGGATGAGCATTTTGAATGAGACAACTGCCCACGGGTGTAGGAAACTGAGGAGCAGCCCTTCTGTTTAGCAACCACACGTACTAAGCCATCAGCTGTTGTGGGGTCGTACTTTAAATGTATGGTACATGCCGAACTGGATGCTGATATTTGATTTTGGCACAAGTATCTTGGCATAATGTATTTTGTTGCTGTCACATGAAAACCACATACACTTAAATCTCAAATCATCTTTCCCAATTGAAATGAATGGAAATGCCACTAATCCGTTCCAGCTTCCACCCCCCCCCCCCAAAAAAAACCCCAAAAAAACATTTGCAATGTGTTTTTTAATGAGAAAAATAGCACACTATAATATTGTACATTATGAAAACATACTGTATTGACGTAAAATAAAATAAATATATAAAGAATTCTAAGATTTGAACTGGGTTAAATACTTTCATTCAATTCAATGCACACTGTGCTGCTCATTCTGGTGTGTGCCCATTGGCCACCTGGGGACCTCGAACTCAAGTGGAATTCATAATAGCACAAAGCAGGTATCTAAGACATAAAGTCATTCATAGTCCAGTGCCTAATTAAGAAGCCCAATTAGGACTGTTCCGCTCATTATTCACGCTCTGCGCGTGGTTTATTACTACAAAGTAATGGTGATCGCCGTTGTTTTTTTTTTTTTTTTTTTGCTACTGCGTTTTAACTTAATACGCAGGAGAATGCGGAGAATGTTAAAAAGTGAACGTTGTAGAACACTAAGATGAGTGATGCGGCAAATCTAAAAAAAAAAAAAGTCACAGATGAATCCCGTTGAGGATTGAGCTTTGCATACCAATTAAGGACCTCGGCTGTGATGCGTTAACATCAGACAAGCGGGGCTTTTTTATACTGACGCTGGAAGTCTGCTTGAGATGCAGCGCGAGTTCAACTAAGTCCTCGACGCGTGTCGCACTTTGACAAGTGGCATTGAGAATGAGCTCCCGCCGTTTGAAGACCCCAAAGCCAGTCGTCGCCCGCTTGTCTTCGATCACAACAGCCAACGTGACGTCGTGCACAGAAACGCAAACGCGGTGATTGAGCAGGTCGGCGAGCTACTGTACATCAATCCCTTCTTTTCCTTCAGTTGGTTCGTTCCATCTCAAGGACAGACGTCAGAAGGAGCGGCGACTTAATTGACACCCGGGAAGCTAGCTTGGCGTTTAAAGAGCGATACGTCCTATATAACCTTGAAGGAACAGCCAGCAAAGTGATATGACATCACCGCCCGGACACTGATCACGATTGAACTCATCGGTACATTATTATTAGATGACTTGATGAAGTGGCCAGCTAGCCAAGGCTAGCGCCAGCGCGTACTTACAGCCCATAAATGTCTGGCCGTTTCCCAATTTCGTGAAAAATATGACCAAGTCCAAGCGAGTCCAATAACACCTTGCGACTCTTGACCGTTGCAAAGTATGCCTGTAAATGCTACCGGGTGAAAAATTCAATATCGGCACATTTCACTAATGTTATCAATTGTAATAAGATTAAGTGATTGTGCGACGATTGCTCCTTACCATATATATATATATAGATACGTCGATATATATAGATACGTGGATATTTGGCTTGTAGTTCCGCGATTTAAATACAATTTAAATCAAGAATATGTGAAAATATGGTCAAAAAGTTCATTCAAAACATACGTCCGTGTTTGTTATGACCACTATGTTGAAGGTAAGCTTTTATATTTAGCAACAATGAAAATGTTATACGTTAGAAAACACATACATAGTCTTATAAAAAATATATCTTACGTTGGATATTGGTTGATTGTTGCCATGGTATTATATTAAGCCTGATTTCACATACTTTGCAACTTTTTTTTTATTCATTCAGATTTGCCCTGCTTGTTATTTTATTATGTGCTCAAAATGAAAATGTAGTTGATAAAGTGACCGCATTCAGAAAAATGGATGGATCCATTTGAAATCTTTTGACTTTATTGTTCAAACACGTAAGAAGCAATCCGCAGTGAATATAAAAGGGTTTAAACCCCTTTTTAAATTCCAGGTTTGAAAAAAATGAAACCAAGATCACTTCTAATCTTTTTCCACCATGCTACGTACAACTTCTGTAACGCAATTGGGGTAAAAAAATATATCTTTGAGAAGCAAAAATAAATAACTGAGACAATGTGGTAGTGCAAGTATGCACACCCTCTGATAACTGATTTTGATAATTTTTGCTTCTGAAACCAAATTATCTTTATTTATTGTTATGAAGAAAAATGGTTATGGGTATGGCAAATAGTTTCTTTACATAGCTAGAAAAGCTCTTTTTTTAAATAGTGTTGCGGGCCGTGTCAAATGTTACTTTTAGTGCAAAAAAATGGAAGGCGTGACGCAATTGGTCGCTGGGCAGTAGTTTGAATACCCGTGGCTAAAACATAGAAGAGTTTCAGTCGGGCAGATAAATGGACAACCTGTGATGCGGTCCTATTTGCTAAGAAGATGTAGCTAACAGGTAAGACCAGAAAATAATAAGAAAATAGAACCCTGTAAATGTCTCCAAAAATGTAACTAGCTCAAATAACCACCACCAAAATATTGTCAAGAATATCTAACGATATAGTCAAAAAGATGGCCTAGGAAATTTTATCGGCACATAAATGGACAACCTGTGCTAATAGGGTTCTGTTTGCTAGTAAGAGCAGAAAATAACAAGAAAAGCATTTTCGGTTTTCAGTTTTTAATGATACATAATGACTAGGTGTGGAAGCACTTTTATTCTACACATTTACCCCAAAGTTTATCAAGCTTTTTTACAGTGTTTAGTACCATAGTGTTGTGTATCATTCTTTTATGCTTCTGTTTTGCCATTCTGAGCTGTATTACACAGCAGGCAGTCGCAATGGGAATCCAAATAAATACCACCTTTTTTTTTTTTTTTCTTTTCTCCCAATTAGGACTCACAGTCCTGGATGTATTATGCAAACACAAGCAGCAGCACTGAGTTATGATCAATTGCGCGCGTGTGTGTGTGTCACCCGAGCCGCCAACACAACACTACAGCCTGTGCGATGAGGACATGGCTACCTTGCTTTGATTGATGGCGGTGGACAGTGATTAACGTAGATGACATAAAAAAAAAAAGGTCCTTGGTGGGATTTCAAGTGGGATTTTGTGGTAGCATGATTAGAGACATAGCCCGTGTGTGTGTTGTGTTGTTGTGTGTATTTTTGACTCGTAGCGGTGCTGCTGGCAGTGTTAGAGGTGAACAGGTGTTTGTTGCTGGATGAATGAAGAAGTGACACGGATTTATGACTTTGGGCTATGGCGGGCCATTAAACCGAAGGCCTCTGCTGCCCACTGTGGGCGGGTGGGTGCTTTGTATGGACCTTGACATGGCCGGTGTCTATAAATAGCCACAAGAGAAGGAAAGAAAGAGAGAGAAAAAGAAATAGGCTGGTGCAATTTGTGTATTTCCGGCCTTGAACACACACTAGTGTACACTCAGGCACTGGCGTACACTCGTTATGCTCGCAGTTGGTGGTCTCGCTGTGAGGGAGTTCTGGACCTTCCCCAAAACTGAATATCACAAATGGCACCTTTTTTTTTTTTTTTTTTTAAATTATTAAAGTGCATGATTCTCATAACAATGATACACTGGGAAGCAGGCGGGAGAGTGGGAGACAAAAGAATGTTTGCAGTTTATTAGTTTCTTTTTTTTTTTTTGCTTTTGTGTTGCATTTTTCTATTTATAAGGATGCAGCCCACATTTTGTTTTTACTGAAACAAAATGGCTGACTTATTTCAGACTTGAGTTCTTGAGACATTTTCGTGCATCCTGTTACGATGGACATGTCCACCCAACTTCGTGCCGTTTGGTGAAAGTGGTTTCCAAGGGTTAACCCCTTTTCATGTTGAATCCTCAAAATGATAATTTGACACCACGCTCAGTCCACATTAGATGCGTAGGCAAAATAAATTTGGTGTAGTGTAATTTAGTGTCTCCCATCTGTCTGCGATACCTGCTCACCATTGGGGCTCATTCGGGTGAAATCCCTACTTGGAGGTCGCCAAAGTACGAGCTCTGGAATTGGCCCGAAATGGCTGCCTCAAACCCAAATGGTGGGTCAGTATATTTTAATTGTAAGATTTTTAATTCTCATTTTGAAATTGTATTATTTGTTTATAATCTGTGCGGCAATGACAAAAAAATGGCAACTTCTATGATAGGAGTGTTGGGTTAGGGTCACCCGTGCAGTAAATATAAGTTTTGACAGCGATGGCGTCATTTAATAACGGGCAGAGGTGCATTTATTTATTAACCTCGACATCCCCCTGACATGTTGTTAATGTGTCGAGTGCGGGTACCAAACAGTAGCGTAGCGGCGCGGCTTTGTCACAAGTCTCTAACTGTAGCGAGCTGCTACAGTCGAGCAGCTGCCTCATCCTTGAGCTGTCAGTGCACTGCCGTATTTTTCCTTTCCAATTTGTCACAAAACGCGTCCGCTCAATCATGCCGACAACAACCACGGACTGACTCACGCTCCACCCCATCCCCCCTCCCCCTCCTTCACCTCTTTCCGCTTCTGACGCTGTCAGCACTTCGCAAAAAGTCATCATTATCACATCATAACACTTTTGGGGGAGTACGCAACCGAGGCTAGCTCATGAGGACAGTTGTTGCATGTACTTTAAATTATCAACATACCCACCAGGCGATGAGATCACAGAGGAATTGCGAATTCTATTAGTTAAAATTAGTCAAATTAATGTGAGCACAGCGTGGCATCAAAATTTGATGATCATTTGGAGGATTAGGTGTAAAAATGAAGGCCCCTAGAACGGAAAAAAATGTGCCGCCGCGATACCGGTTTCGACAAACGGCACGAAAATTTGTTGATTGCTTTAGATGCTTGAGGCACTGGACTTGGATTTGTTGCACTGTGTACCACTTCATTGCAAGTGTTGTACATTCGACCCACCAAAGAGAAGTGTTGGTAACAAACCTGAAAAATTGGAATGACTAAAGAAACCGACAAGTATAATGAGGGTTCCAAATGTAGAAAAATCGAGACGTTCTCTCAGCTCTCAAATGCTGTTGATGAAATATCTCTAGCGCTTCACCAAAATTCTGAATGATTCCCCTTTTGGGGTCCCCAACGCTACAGAAAACTGACTTCTTTTGAAATCCTTGTGAAGATGTATGTATTTATCTGTTTTACGAATAAACACACACTTCGGTGGCTATGCCTATCATAACGGGATCCATGGAAAATGTTTGAAAGACTCCGGCCCAAAACTGATGCTGCCAGTCCAACGACAACCCGATGCAACGTGCCCGACCCAAATCGCTTCCTTGTACCGTAAGTTAGCAACTGAACTCAGAAACCTTCTGGAAGCGCATGCCACATTCAAATCACATGTGACCGCCCAAGCGACAGAGGCAAAGCCCCCGTACAGTACAAATACTTCATCAGGTCCATATGTGATTTGCCATTAAAGGCGGTGTGGAGGCGCGTGGGCCACGCGTGACACCCGCAGTGCGCCTTTAACCTTCGAGCACGCACACGCAGTTAAGGCCCAGTACTCGTGCGGCAAAGCGCTCCTTTAATCAATGTTGCGCTATTGATCACTCGTCCCTGGGAGGAAGGAAATGGCAGGGAAATCAATGACACATATGCAGTGCATAATCAAATTTCGGAAAAGCGCTTGGCTAAGGGGAAATGTTCAACTCACCCCCTACACACACACGGAAGCTCTACGGGGAAATATCATCGCTCTATCGAACAATATTCACATGAGTGAGAGTGAGCGAGAGGCCGATATGTCAGTGTAGCTAATCATCCTGGAAATAATAAGGGATGCATAATTTAATATTTCTATTTATTCATTGAAGAGCTGGGAGTGGGGGCAGATCATTACGTTTTCATAAGTGGAGGATAACGCGGGTTTTGATTACGTGGCGGAGGCGTGCAGGTGTGTCTGGTTTGGTCGACTGTTCTTTTGTTCAAGAATAACGGTCAGACCGTCGTCTTGGTTTCTGCTCGGGATCAGTTTACGTGTCTCAAGTGCTTGACCGGTTGTCGCGTGTTGTTTTTTTGCCTCTTCACACAGAGAGATTGATCGATATCAATGTGAACATTTTCTTCAAGACTTCCAGTAGGCCAAGAGGAAGAGGCTCTGTTATGTTCTGGGATTGCTTTGCTGCAATCTGGGCTGAGTACAAGGAAATCTCCACAGGCAATTAAGGCACTCTGGAGCGCAATATGCTGCTCGGTGTCAGAAAGCTTGGTCTCTGGGGGCCCTGTAACTGGATAAAGACCCAAGAAAGAAACCTTTTACCTACTGTGAAACATGGAAGAGGCTCAGTTATGTTTCTGGGGCTGCTTTGCTCCATCTGGCATAAGGTGTTCAGGAAAATCTGAAGACTATCAAGGTGAATAGGTGAATTTGTGAATGCCAAACCACAAATATGCAGGGGTCTAATGGACGCTTCCCCTAATAATTAAAGAGTTGAAACCTTACATGTATTCACAACTATAATTCCAAAACACTTTAATATCATTTCAAACTCATTTAACAACATTGAACTTAAAAAAAAAAAAAAAACAGCTTGCAGATTTGATTTAAAAGTGCGAGGACGTTGGCGTGTAAACTGTAAATTAGCAACTCATAAACAAACTAATTACTACATTCTTATTAGCCGTTTTATTACGTTTTTGACTCAGTGATACATACACACACTCGCTTTATAAATACATATACAGTATATTGCAAATGCAAGCGGAAAAGCAAAGGGATGCACTGCGGTTATCTGCACAAATGTCCTTTTTCAAGTCATAAAAGTTGCTGATTCATCAAGTTTCTCCATGTCAAAAGTCTATCAACAGCGCGTGCTGTCGCCCCGTGCTGGCTCGCACGGGGCTCATTTCCCACACAAATCAGCGTTTACGCAACCGTGTGCGTCCCCCCCCGGCCCGCCTGGAAGCTGCGCGGTCCGCCTGCTTGTGGCCAGTTAGTTAGTTCACCTCTCGCCGGGGAGGTGCTGCAGCCTCACTCCTCTGCACCCTGGTGTGTGCGCACACTACAGCTGGACTCTTCGCTCCGCGCACTCTCCTCCTCTGCACTCCCCTCCCTTTTTACGCAAGTGATCGCAACAAGCGAGGGCTCGCGAATGGAGGCGGGACTCTGTTTATTTTTCTCTCTTTGGGCAATGATGGAGCGTTAAGAGGAAGCCGTTTTTAACAGCGCACACACTGGGCAGCGCTCAACAACATGCGGGGCGCGCGGTCTTTACGCCGTGCCTGTGGATCGCTCTCGGCCGTGGATGCTTGACTGTACACAGTGGAGCAGGAGGGGGATCCCGCCTAGATGGAAGGACTTCGTATGGACAAATGTGAATTAACTTGGCAAGGTAAGACCCCTGTTCACTTTATTTGAAAGCAACTATAATGTTTGGGATGCAGGTGGTGGAATATGGTGTTAAAAAACAACAAAACTCATGTCTCTTGTGTTTTGGAGGGGAAATATCACTTTCATGAGACGCAAATTTTAGTGCAACTGTTGCATTATTACACACTAATACTGCAAGGGCATTTGTTCTGAAGTCAACCAGAAGTAATATGTCATTTAATTCTCTGTCCGCATCAGTTGTCTCGCATTGGCTTTAAAATAGTGAGATTATGAATGGTTGGTGGAATGCTTGAAGGAAACCTTTAAGGGCTGAGGTGCCCTTGAGCAAGGCACCGGAAAACCTAAAAACTGCTTTAATGGAGGTAAAAGTCACCAGAGGGTTAAATGCTGAATGCTTCGGTCCAGCACCTTCGTTATTTTGCTAGGTTTACCCTTCTGTTATGTTAAAGGGTCAGATTCACCCATTTTAAATAACAAAAAGGTAGTTTTGAGAGGTTATGCACTAAAATTTAAGCGGTTGGTAATTAAATTAATCGTGCTATAATATGAATATTTTTTTTTTTTTTTTTTGTAATTTCTGAAACTTCGGATAATTCAGCTTAAAGTGACCCGGGAACAGCGCCGCTGTTCCTGAGGAACCAACAAATGTAAAGTACAAATTAGTGTAACAAAGTGTAAAATTCACTTCTAGTGAATGCACCGGTCCAGTAGCTTCGCTACAGTGTTGTGTTATTCCTCCTGTTATGTTACGGGTGCAATTGACCCATTTTAACCCCCCCCCCCCCCCCCCCCCCCCGTTACTTTCACACAAAAAAAGGTTTTTTTAGGTAGTAGTGTTCTGGCCTAATTAAGTGTAATTAACTATAAATGTTGATTGAAAGGGTAAGTAATGGAGTTAATGATGTTTTATAAATGTAGAAAACAATGTTTAACTGGCATTCCTGAAACCTTTGAATGATTAAACGTGACACGGGTCAAATTGATGCTAGGAATATTATTGCTATTCCTGATGAATGAACGTAAACAGGAGGGTTCCAACTTTGCAAATATTTACAAAGTGTAAAATTCATGACAACAAAAATAACGATTCTTCTGGAATGAATACTCTGGTCCAGTAGCTTCACTACTGTGATGGAGTAAACCTCTTACGTTATGGATCAAGCTGACACATTTTTAGACCAAAACATTTTCTAAAGAATATTTAACATATTTGTACATGTAAAACAGTTTATGTATTAAACACATTCAATTTAAATTGTCAAATTGACCCGCGAACAGTATTGCTGTTCTTGAGAAACAAATGTAAAATGAGGTTTAAATGCAGAGGACACATTTTCTCGCCTATGTACAAAGTGGAAAATTACCAACAACAAAGATGACGATTCTTATTCACGTACATAGCTTTCATCTTGCTCTCCAAAAGAAATATTGACTTTTAAAGCAAAATGATTGATTCCGGCCACCACCTTCCCGGAGACTTGATGAAGCAGGGTCATTACCAGTGCTGTCGTGTGAATTTGTAATACCACTGGATGTTTCATCATTCAAACTCTTTGCTCTGTTTCCTCAGCCATGGAGAGACTTGCCTTAAAAGGACCCAGCGCCCATCTTTAGGCTCTTTTGGGTGGACTTTTTTAAAACCGTCACAAGGCTTTTGGGTCTTCTCCGTCGCCATGGCCGAGAAGCTGGGACCCGCCGGGCTCAAGCCCGCCAACGTCCTACCCCTTCCCTCCGTGCCGCCGGAACCCATCGACATCATCCGCACTAAAGCCCGCTCGCGCCGGGTCCGCCTGAATGTCGGGGGCCTAAACCACGAGGTCCTGTGGCGGACTCTGGACAGGCTGCCGAGGACCCGCCTCGGCAAGCTGCGGGACTGCAACACGCATGAGTCCCTGATGGAGGTGTGCGATGACTACAGCCTAAACGAGAACGAGTACTTCTTTGACCGCCACCCAGGGGCTTTCACATCTATCCTGAATTTTTACCGCACGGGCAAGCTGCACATGATGGAGGAAATGTGCGCCCTTTCCTTCGGGCAGGAGTTGGACTTCTGGGGGATTGATGAGATCTACCTGGAGTCCTGCTGCCAGGCTCGCTACCACCAGAAAAAGGAGCAGATGAACGAGGAGCTGCGAAGGGAGGCGGAGACCATGAGGGAACGTGAGGGAGACAGCGAGTTCGACAACACTTGCTGCGCAGAGAAGAGGAAGAAGCTGTGGAATCTCCTGGAGAAGCCTGGCTCCTCTGTGGCTGCCAAGGTAGGGGATCGTAAGGGGAAGTGCAATCGTACCACAATAACAGCCCGTATAATGTTTCCTGTTCATGTGGAACAGTAAGACCGTTAATGTGAAAGTGTCAGCGTGTGGGAATGACATTTTACACTACCCGTTAAAGCTGTTTTTTTTCCACAGAGTCCCTGTCGTGTGTGAAAGTTACCAACACAGAAAGCGTCTTGAGTCAAAGTCTGACGTAGTATCGGAGGCTTGGGAAAAGTGTGTGAAAGGTACTAGTAGAAAGCCGGGACCAGGTTCTGAAGTGTAACACCAGAGACTCCAATAAATGGCGCTTAAACTAAACCAGGTTCTCTGTCCAGTGTCATTGGTACGGACACAGGAATGGGTCTCAAAGTCCAAGGTAGCATCATAAGCATAACCCCTTACGGGGGTGGGAAGTGTAACCCCAGTGACTGGAATAAACGCTGGTTTTACTGGTATGGTAATTTGGAAGAAACTCTGTGAAAGGAGCTGTTGAATGTACTCTTTAGCAGGGCATACACCGTCCAAATTGAGCTCGTTTTGAGCCCGATTCCAAGTTGGCCAACATTTACATCAGGCCCAATTTCAAACCTCATCGCGAAGCAGGGCATGCACTCGAGCAATTGAGTTCATTTTGAGCTCGATTCTGAGTCAACCGGTTTTTGCATCAGGCCGACCATAACTAGTTAATTACCGAACCCATTTGATTCTCGTTTGCTAACCAAAACAGCAACAGATAAACCTGACATCAATTGTGCTGTCTACTGCTTGTTTTAATGTTCCATTCTGTGGAGAGTCTCTAACGGTGTTTGGGGTTCCCATAGACAACTGACATCTGATGGCTCCTCAATGTTGTAATCCTCAATTAATATAAACTAATTTAGGTGAGGATGAAGTTGGTAGACTATGTTTCTCATTGCTTTGTTATGTTTTTAGTGTTTCGCAGTTCGCAGACGGCGGGAATGTCTTCTTGATTTATTTGACAGTCGACAACCATTTGAAAGGAGCTGTCCCGACGCAATAACTCAAACATAAAATAGGAGTTACTCAGTCATTTTGTGGTTTGAGAAATGTATAATTTGTTGTGCTCGCGCGGGATCAGTGTGTAATGTTGCATCCTGACTCACTATGATTTAGCATTTAATGTACATAGATATTCATTCTTTTAATCAGTACCCCCAATCTTACGAGGATCAAACGGGTGCGCCGCGATGTCAAGGCCACCCCTCCGATAAAAAAAGGCTGACATCTCCTTCAACTCCTCCTCATTCCATCCCTGTTCTGACTCCTCACGTCTCAATTAGGTCAGTCAGCCTTGATGAAATCCAATCACTGGTCGTTTACGTCAGGTCTCAAGTGTCCCGATCTCATCAGGGCGGGTCAGTGGCGGCCCGGGATTATATTCCATGTCAAGCGGATCATAAAGTAAGAAGGTGGAGTTTGTGGTTTTATGGAACTTTAGTGACTTCCTGTGTGAGTGCCACAGCTCCATTTTTGGTTTGAACGATCGGGTTTTTTTTTTTAACGGAACTGCAGTCAGTGTTGAAGTCCTTGTTTTCATCTTGTACAGCGGTACCTCAAACCTCATTCGGGACTGTGACATCATCTGTTTTCTATACTGCTTTTCTTCACGAGAGTTGTGGGTGAGCTGGAGCCTATCCTAGCTGACTTTGGCACGAGTGGCTGGTACACCCTGTACTGGTTTCCAGCCAATCGCAGGGCACATATAGACCAACATCCATTCACACTCACATTAACACCTACCGACAATTTAGAGTCGTCAGTTTATCTAACATGCCTCATTTTGAACATGAGATTTGGACACAGTACTTGCAAATGTGAGACATGCTAACCACTACTTCTCTGTGCTGCCACTTGGGTTTAGTTTTAAAATCAGATCAATTATATTTGAGAAAATCCATCCCTCGCTCATCGCATTATTTTTTTTGTGTGTGTCTACCACAAGAAGCTAATATAGCAATCTCCATCTTTAGTCAAGTGCTTTTGTGAAACATCAAAAACAGATGAAACAAGCGACTCGATAACAGGCGGAGTCCTATCAAGCTGACAGGAATGCAACAGGAACAATGTTGCAAAAAGGCAATAGAAAATGACATCATTTGATGCTGGCTGAAATGAAGTACAGTCAGGTGTGCTGAGGGCTCCCATGATGTGCTTTGGGTGGTTCGGACTTCAAGGTACCACCAGGTCAGGTATCAGTTCTGTCTGTTAACTGTATTCCTTTTCTGTACACTCATTGTTCATGTATTGTTCCTACACAAAGCTGTCAGAGATTTGTGATTGCCAAAGATGCTGTCTGAGGTTATTATTTACATCGAGACACACAGCACTCAAACGCTGAGATGGATGCCGATAACTAATATAAAGCCAACTCCCTTCGATTCAGTATGGCAGGTGATATTTATGTAGTCTTTCTCCAGATATGTATGTGGGTGGTGTGGGGGAAGCCTTTTAAAGGGAAATCCCTCCCTTACTCCTGATTGCATCGACATTTCTCTGAGTGCTTTGGGTGGAGATGGAGCACGTGACTTAAATGGCTCGGTCATGTGATCACGTTGTGGAGAGTTCATTTGAAAATAGACTTTGGATGGCTGTGCCGTGAAGTCAGGGAAGCCTTTTAGAGGCCAAGGACTGAACCTTTGAAAGCCGTCCATGAAAATATGCCAGTGCTAAGGTTACATATTAAGAGCCACTTGAGCAATGTTTGTGATGTAATCGCAATCATCGCTGGTGCGCACTTATTACACTCTGTACAAGGTCAGTCATGTGACTTCAGAGCTTTTTCAGCAGGGTCACTCGAGCTACGGTTACGTTCATAAGCAATGATCAAATTAATAAGATAATCCCTTCCCGTCCCACTGTGGGAAAATGTAATGTCAACAAGGAAGTGATGCGGGGCAACAGTACTGTGTCTTCCTCAAGGATGCAGCAACATGTTTGAGGAGGAAGCTGAAGTTGAACCGGAGGTGCTCTGGTTGTCCACTCAAGCCGTTCAGATGGGAAGAAAGCATCACAAGAATTTAATAGTTGCGGGAAAATAATACGCAGAGAGAGATGTCAAAAATGCATTTGTGGAAGTTGTGCCCCAGGATGCTTAGTTGGATCATTGCAAATCATTTTGCATGAATAATGAATGAAATGGTCACAGAATGAGAAATGGTCTAATGCAGTAGATTTTGTGTTCACAACTGTGTGACTTTGGCTGTGAGCGACCGATCAGGATAAAGATGCAGATCCAGAGGTTAGGTTTGGGTTGTAGGATTTTGGGATAAGGGAAAAGGTGTAAGGACCAAGGGGTTTTGGTTAGAGATCAGGGATTAAGGTTTCAGGGTGAAGTAAAGGAGTTAAGGTCAAGATAATATAATAAGGTATGAGGATAACTATACGGGTCCGGGTGTTAGTGTTGCGATGTCGGGTTGGCCTAAAGGGATTTTGGTTAGGATGTTGGGTTAAAGATCAGGTAAGGATGTGCCCTAAAGATCAGGATGAAGATGTGGCCACAGGATTCAGGCTTCATTTTAGTATAAGGGATCAGGATAACATGCAGGTCCAGGGGTTAGAGATCGGTTATAAATCAGGTTATTCTGTGCCCTAAAGGGGTTAGGGTTTGGGATCGGATGTCGGGTTAGAGATCAGGTTATTCTGTGCCCTAAAGGGTTAGGCTGTATGGTTAGGGATCAGGATGGAAATGCTGCTTGAGGGGTTGGGGTTCTGAAATAGGGTTAAGGGATCAGAAAAAAAGATAGGGATTAAGATTTTGATGCCATTGAGGGAGTAATTTGGTGCTCATACAAGTGCGGATGATTTGTCCTTTGTGGAGGTCTGTGCTTTTTGTATTCTAATTCTATTTCCAAAAGGGTACGTCACCCTTGAAACCATAGGTTCATATGCTTGGTAACATATGTGATTAGTGAGTGTAAATCTATACATTGAAATTTGCATGTTTTTATGTTAATGTGTAGTACCTCAAAGCTGATTCTCATAATGCAATCAAGGTCTTTTAGATTCCATTTACCAGCCAGGAACTGCTTTTCCAATCAATATCCAGGAGCATTTTAGAGAAATGATTGATTATTCTTGACATTTCTGCATGATTTTAGTCATTTGTTCATGTGATTCATATAAATGCAGACAGAAATTTAATTTAGAGGCTCTCGGAACTGCTTGTTGCCTCTCACCCGTTCCCCACAGGCTTTTTACTCCACCGAACGGAGTACCTGGCCTCATGCGATGTCGTTTTCTGATACAAATATGAAAGACGGATATGAAAGTGGGGTCACTGATGGTGTAGTGGTACACTCGCCTGACTTTGGTGCGGGCAGCGTGGGTTCAGTTCCCACCCAGTGACAGTGTGAATGTGAGTGCGAATGGTTGTCCGCGTCTATATGTGCTCTGCGACTGACTGGCGGCCAGTTCAGGGTGTAGTCCGCCTTTTGCCCGAAGTCAGCTGGGCTAGGCTCCAGTGCCCCGCAACCCTAACCAGGATAAGCGGTGTTGAAAATGGATGGATATGAAAGTGGAGGAAATGCTGTTATTCAGCAGCTCTGCCTGCCATGTTCTCAACGTTTTCCACTCTTGCCGAAATTGTGGTCGGTATACGGAAGGTTAAAACAATAGGTGCTGACAATTTAGGGTAGGAAATTCTGGATTGTTTGTTACGCAGGTGCTATATACTTTGTTGTGTTAACCCTGGGTATAGGTTGCTGAAACCCGATTTATCACTTGATTTATTCGTCTCAGCCTTGCAGCTACACTACCTTGTAAGATAAGTTGCACTCACCTTGTAAGGGTTATTGTTGTATCCCATATCTCTGATTGGCCTTAAGCAGACCATCAGGATGCATGGTTAGGTAGAGGTACATCTTACCCTCCGCTTGCAGCCTCCCCGCTGTTGCATGAGCCCTCCAGGAGGCCTCTCTAATCAGCGGAGACTTGCATTTAGGCACCGGCAGCTAAACCCTCTTATCCCGCAATCATAATCAGATCAGAGAGAACCTCCTAGATTGTAGACAGCGTGAGTTTTCGTGGTGGCTTCATAAGCACAGGCAGCAACATTTATCATCCACATGACCAACGTTCCAACCATCTGTATGTGAGGTGGACGCTAGGGATACGCATCGATGCGTCATTATAGTTTGCGATGCAATGGCCTGATTTGAAAAACTGAGGCACAAAAATAATTTCAGATAGGACTGCGACGCGTAGCCTCAAACGTCATTCCTTCCAGCCCTTCCATCCCAAGATAGGCGGCGTACACCCTGGATTGGTCGACGGGTAACATTGACATTTCCCATTCACATTCACACCTACGGTCAACTTCAATGACCCTGCGTGTTTTGGACGTGAAAGAACCTTGAACACCTGCAGTGAACTCATCACATGACTGTGAAGTAGACATGGTAACCACTACTCCACTGTGCTACCTCAAATGTCATTACAGTTTTACTTTACTTATAACTGTAACAAATCTAATGGCAGTATATTGTAAAGCGTATCATGGAGGAAGTAGTGCTATAGTTTTGCTACGTCTTGGCTTTATCAAGAAAGGAAAAAAAACACAACATGGAGTCATACGAATATGGTGTGTTGCTGTGATGTACCCCAGCAGCGCATCTAACTTGAAGGAAAAATAGTATTTATTGTTGTACACAATTTAAAACAGTTGGTGTCTTAACATGCTTTAGTCAAAATAGCCCATGGATCATGCCTGGCTGAAATTAGCCTGTTCTGAGGGGAAGTGAGCTTTTCTAATGCAAATACTACTACTTGTCAAGTCCTGAATCTGAGAAGTGCACTTGAGCCCCCGTAAAGACAGTAAAAGCGTGGATTATATTTTCACTTGTGGATGTAGCACTTCATTACCGAGCCGGCCAATTACACCAGTCAATTAGTGTTGTGGATCATGTGGCACATGCAGCGGACACATTGCTGATGATATTGTTTCCTTGTCGTCTGGCCATCACTTGAAAACGGAAAATCTTCAAGCTGCCAAGTTGCAGAGTGATGGGCGGAGAAATTCGGTGTGAAGTCGGTTATGTAAATTAGTTGCACTATTACGTCAGAATTTGGCATAATTCAGAAAGACTCATTCACAGACAGATTTTTGGAACTAAGCAGCTAACAAAAGATTTACTCACTTGTGGAATTTTACACTTAAGGAGTGGGCAGGCACTCCAGAGCCCCAACTATTTGTATACAAGCCATCCACCCATTTTCTATAACGCTTATTGTCATTAGGGGGCGGCTGACTTTGGGCAAGACTGGGGTATACAAGCCATTAAAAGTACATTTTCCATGATATGTGCCTTTTGTGTATGGGGAGTAGGTTTGAACTTATCCTGTCCGTATCAAAAGCCGTTGTATGGAGATGCGTTTCGGACTCAGGGATGGAAATCGACTTCTGCTCTATGCAGAACTTTTCCAAAATGCAAAGAAACAAAAAACGGCTACTTAAAACGCCTGTCACTTGAAATAGTTTTTGCTGATAATGTTACACTAGTGTGCATCCCAAAAGACGCATCCCAAGGTTGTATTCAAAGCAAAGAGGCTGGTATTGATTGCGCTAAAGCTGCGTTTCTAGTAAATACAGGAGCGTCTTCCTGGGCTGTATTTGAAAGGGAAAAAAAGTGCACTGGTGGTTATTTAGAGAGAGCCGCTAATGCAGCGAGCGCCGTTTGTCGATGTCAATTAGCCAGCTGCAATGAAAACACAATCGCCCACTCTTGCAGAATGATATCAAATCAGATCTATGGTTGGACTTGAGATTGAAAAGAATGATAGCTGTCTCGACTTGATTTATTCGGATGACGTTACGGCCGTAAAACCCGTATGTGTGTTATTTTTTTTTGCTTTGCCTTGCTAAAATGACCATCCACCTCACTTGCTTTCATTTGCTTGATTACCACAGAGGTCTCGCACGTGGAAGAATTACAGCTAGAGGCCCCTGCCGGTCGCGTTGCCTCGCCCGTGCTCTGTGATTGATCAATTAGGAGGAATGGTAAATGGCGAGGAGTAAATGGCCGTTCGCAGCGTTTGAGGAAAAGACATAGCAAAGTTGGCGTCGGTAAAACAATTTCATTTAAATCTCACACAAATATGCAGAAAAAAAGAGGAGCCTATCGACGAGACTAGACAATACTAATTAGGATCAGAACCAAATTGTACTGCGTTTACCTCAGTTTAGTAATCAAGCTTCACTCTATCCTCCGGGATAGAGCTCTAGCTTGTTTAGAAATGTTTTTTTAAACAGAGGAAGAGGCTTGCGTCCAATTGCCTGGATTCAACCTCTGCGGGCAAATGACTTAGCTGATGTTATTATTGACCTTTTTTTTCCTGCTGGTTGACGCCAAGCAGTGCTCTCCATTTTGCCTCTATTGGGTCAAGACAACGGTGATCAACAGTTGGCAAAAATGTGCTAAAGTGGAAAAAAGGAAAGACTTTGGCGTAGCAATGAGCGGCGGTGGTTGCACCGCCCCGCCTGAGCGCCAATCGGGGTAAGAGGCTAATGTGTTTCCTCTTCGTTCTGCCTTCTTCATTTCCTCGCCGTCCTCCCGTTCCTCGTTTGCTGTCGCCCTCGTCCCCGGGAGGCGTCGCAAATTGCGGGGAAGAAAAGCCGGCGGTAGTGATCATTCCCGTGAACGCAAGGTGTCCATTACATGCGCCACCGATCTCACACACACAAGCGTGTGGACTTTAGTAACACACAGTGTAGACGAGCACACCTTTTTATTTGAAAATAAAAGGCTGAGCTCAGCTTTTTTTTCCTGCCCAGTGTAGGAAGTTATTGCCACCCTGACATCTCTCTCGCTCGCTTGCTCGCCACCACTTTGAGAAGCTTTCACCTTCCCTTCCGCTTTCTCTCTCGCACTGTACGCCAGGGCAGCTGCTCTCACGGCCTCGACTTGAAATGCTTTTCAGCAACATTGTCAACAAGCCTTCACTTCCCCTTAAAGCTCTTTGGCTTCCCAGTGCTTCCTCTCGTCACCTCTTCCCTCTCCAGGGGAGGACGCTGGATTTCCTGCCTCGGAGTGCAGCTGATTGGAATTCAAAGCGGTGTTGTTACATTTGGCGCACTATCGATCACCTTTAGTATTCATCAAGTACATCCTCAGGTGGCTGCGCTTCCTGTGCTTATCAGTGAAATGTACAAAACGTTGGTCCAAAGCAAAGCCTTCTAGCTCTGGATTTCCACTGCAGGTTCCAATTGAGTGCCCCTATCCAATTTGTTTCAAGTGACTCCCTTCTGATAATACTGGTTTAACAGTTACTGAAAACCTGAGACAATGCCCTAACCCTGAGCCCTAGCTTAACCCTAAACCATAATATTGTGTTTACACCTGAAGCAACACGTAATCCAACCCTAACCCCCAAACATTGCTTTAACCTGACCATAATTCTACCCTCAGCCCCAAACATTTACATTACTAATGTGACTAACCCTAATACAACCCTAACCCTATTTTCCATGATGATTTCAAATTCTATCTGGTGTGTGTGTGTATGTATGTATGTATAAATGTATATTAAAAAAAACTACCTAAACCTCAGTTTACAGTTACTGAACAACTGAAACTGGACATGAAATACTCAAAATGCCGTACCCTTAATCCAACCATGAACTAAACCTAATCCTCAACTACCCTAACCCTGCGTTTACATTAATCCACTAACCCCGCCCTAATGCTGTAGATTTACTGTGAATGTTTTTTTTAGTGGGCTACAGTATTTTTGTTCCAGTTGACCGAGTACTATAGATTGTACAAGTCTGTTATGCTGCAGTCACATTGGCAAATATCCCATTCTTTTTAGGGCTTTTGTCCACTTTCTGGAGTGACCCAAGGAGATCTGATTTCATGCTTTCTCCCTCCTCTTGATGCAAAAAAATTGTAATTGTCACTTGACGCAACGCAACTTAAATGCAGCCAAAAAGCACTTGGCGGCGCATTCGTTTGTGTTTCTGTGGTTGCCACGGTGACCGCCGCCCGCACCGCGATGACTTATCGACACCGAAGGGAGCGCTTGATCTATGCCCAGGCTACGTGAGAAGGCAGAGCAGCTGCTACGTCGCCACCCCGCCACACCACCGACCTCGCATGCAAATCCAGCGGAAGTATTTTTGCCTGGCTTCTGTGCCTCCTTTTGATTTCCCTACATTCAATACTTTTTTTAAAGCCTTCCTAGTGAGGTCAGGATGAAGTTGAACCTATTCGGTCTTATTCACTGCACCTACGCGATATCCCATTTAAAGATTTAATAATCTTGCCTCCCTCCTCTGTTGAGGAGAAGCAGACAGGCCGGCTTTTGTGTTTATGTGCAAGAAGGAAAAAGAATGTCTCGTCCAGGCCTATCAGATGTTTTTACGGCACTTCAGCAGCCAAAGGATGACTTGCATGAAAGCCATTATTTAAAAATAAAACCTCAAGGGAAACAGAATTAGTGAGGGTAAAAGGGCTTGCAGCTACTTGTTAGCCATTTGTTTGATTCTGTTACTTATGTTATCAAGCAGAAACCTTCCAAATCAGTACATTCTTGGTGTAAAACATATGGATTTAGCTCACCTCAAGATACTTTTAAATGTTTTATTTTTATATATTTCAAAATTATTATTGTATTAGGTGTTTTTAAATTTGTATTTTATTTTGTTATAAAATATGAATTTTAATTCATTTCAGTAATAATAATTATGTAAACAGTATTTACAAGCTATCTAAAAATAGAGCTTTTATATTTTATTTTATAATTTTTAAATAATGTCAAACAATGTTCAACTCAGAATTATTGGATATAAATGTTTACAAATGTTACTGATCTTGTAGTTATATTATCATTTATTTTCTAAATATTTTAAATATGTATTCTTTATGAGTGTTATTTTATTTATTTAAATTATTTCAAACAAAGATGAGTTTTATTCTCTCATGGGCATGCAACCAAATATGCTTATGTAGATTTGGTTACCATATATATATAATCATAAAAGATGAATAAATACATATGTGCCTAGAAATCAGTGTATAATATTGATATTATATTGGTACAGTTGATCGTCGTTAAAACAAATTCACAGTTGAAATGCAATTTACTTGTATTTAAATGCCAAAAGAATTTCAGTGAGTTTCCTGGAAAGGAGAAAACGTGGAAAATACACATTTAGCCGTATCCACACACCACACTGTATTTTCCATCATTTTAGGGGGAGGCTCTTGTGTGAGTCTTCCATTCTTCACTGACAGAGCCAAGCAGAGGCTTGGATTCAGTAGTTTAGCAGTATAGTTAATTATAATCTGCTGCAATGAACTGGTTGGCCTGAGGGCATACGGTACGCACACATTCATGAACAAAAGGGGATCAACACGTCTACTCAGTCCAGTTTTGGTGTATGGAGGTACCAGTTTTAGTACTGAAGAGCTTTAAAGGTGGAACATTTGGGTGTCATTTGATTAAGGATTCACCGTTTGCTCCCGTATTGATCCGTGTCCCGTTTGTCTTGTTCTATGGATCCGTGGACAGAAGTCTATGCAGTGCAACCGGGCTGCGCTGCTCTCAGCCCTGCAGTAACAAATCCCTGTGCGACACCAGTGATGATCACAATGCGTATTGTATCTATCCATCCATCTATGTGGAATGTGAACACACCCCTGTTAAAATCAATATCCATTCATAAATAAATACTTAACAAAACTTTGTCAATCGTTACAATTATGGTTACCTGCTTCCTATTTTTATACATATACTGTTCATGACTGATGTTTGACTTTTAACTGTATAGAACAGCTGCGATTGGCTGGCAACCAGTTGAGGGTGTACCCCGCCTCCTGCCCGATGACAGCTGGGATAGGCTCCAGCACGCCCGCGACCCTAGTGAGGAGAAGCGGCTCAGAAAATGGATGGATGGATGGATGTATAGAACAGTTGAGCCGCAAACAAGGCGCTCTTGACTCGTACCGCCCTTCAAGCTTCCTCTTGTATAAAATCCGCTGGTCTCACTTGGCCCGCCTCTTAAGTGTCCTTCAGCTCGTTCACCTTTGCTCCCAAATCACTAGTTGCCTCGACTGTTTCTCGCAGCGGGTCGTCCCCGACGGGCTTGGACTTAACGGTGCTTGGCCGCCACTACTGGCAACGCCCCAGCAACAATTCCCCCCCCCCCAAGTGTTCTCGTTTTGCAATAAATTCCCCTTAAAGGAATGTGACGGTATCAAAAAGCCACACTGTAGTCTTAGATATGCGCCGTTCTTCTTTTCCAAAGTAATGAACAAGTTGTCGGCGAGCAAACAACAACGCTAATGCTGATCGATGACTGTTGTTGCCAAGTAAAGTAGCGGCCACGTTGTCCCCTTTCCAGCGTTGTTGTCGGCTTTTTATGAGGGATAGCAAACCCTTAGGAGCAGTACAGCCCAGAATGGCTGTGTTCAGACCCCGACATTTTTTTTCAGAGCACCACCGAGTTTGTAAGTTGAAACCGTAGTTTATCAGTAACACAGTTGTAAAGTCATAATTAAAATATTTGTGTAAAAAAATATTTGTATAAAAACCACTTGAACATAAAACAATCAAATGAAAAACAAAGTCCAGAAGTAACTGTCGTATTCTTAATGCCGCTGCGCAAACTTGTACATTGCACGCTATTCATAACCTCGAAATGTGGTAAATTGAGAAAATGGCAGACTTTTCAGGCATTGGTTCTTGAGACTTTTTACCGCATCTTCTCAAGATAGATATGCTCGCCAAATTTCATGTTGCTTATTGAAACTGATTTTGGGGCCTGAATTGACTTTGAAGGACCCCTGGAAATGGCCAACATGAGCCTAAAATGTCTACTTTGAGCCAAAATGGCAGACTTGCCAAGTGAGACATGGGTTCTTGAGACTTTTTTGCAGGTCTATTAAGGATAAACATGCTTAGCAAATTTCATTTTGCTAAGAAGAAATTACTTTAGAGGCTGAATTTTCTTTGGTCAATGGCAAAACTAACTCAAATATGGTTGCTGACAACCAAAATGGAAGACTTCCTGTGTCTTTTCAAGTAATGAGTACCACGACTTTTTGGGGGGGGGTCTATTCATAATCAACATACCGACTAAATTTCATGTTGCTAGGTGAAACCGGCGTTGGGAGCTGAATTAATTTTTTTTTTTTTTAAATCCCAATCATGGCATCGTAAGGAGGATTCTATGAAGACTAAAATGGCGCAAAAAGCCTCCGTATTGCTACACCAGATAGTCCGCTTTACAACTCCGTTTATGTTGCGATGAAAGTCACAGATAGACACCATAAAGCTGGATTTAGCGGCAGATATAAAGTGCGACTCCTAACAACACACTGGCACATTAACAACACCAAGCAACTATGCAGAATTATCCAGACTATAAAACCCAGGCAATATTGATTCTCTCCCCCTCTCTTTCTGGGAATACCGACAAGAGATTAGGATGTTTTATTTAAATGTGCCACCGCATTGTGAATGGCCAAAGGCTAATGCGGATTAGCATGTCAAGTATTAAATCAGTCGTTGAGGCAGTAATTCATCCACCCTTGGATGCACGATTCATCCCGTCTGTTAGGGCTCCAATTTTTTCAGCTTTATTCACATTTATTCAGAAATCGTCGTGCTTGACAAAAAAAAATGCAGGATTCTGTGATGCAGAAACATCTTTGATAAGCGGTAATTCTATCAAGACCTTCTAAGACGGATGGCACAAAGAAGAAAATGTTTATTAATTCTACTTTTATTTCAATCTGAGCATTTGGAATGTGTGTTGAGACTGAGAGCTCACTGTTCGGCAGTGGAACGTCATCCCGGTGGAATGTTGTTTATGTTCAATAGTTTAAAGCTAATCTTCCCAAACTGGTGGTGCGTCTGATTAAAAGTGGAACGGCGGGTCTGGGTCATGGGACTTTTTGTTTTTGAGGAGGTACGCCATATCTGGTTCTTCTACGTCATGCAATCAGTGGTCAACATAGTTAGCGTACCTATCTTGTGGTAAGCAATTTTTGTCTCCATTATTTCTGTGATCTGATTTTCACAATTAAACAAGATGCTTTTAAATGGGTTTTGTTTTTACTTTCTTTTAAGGGGTGTGCCATCTCTGTCGGGATGTTGAGACGGGTGCATGGCTTCAAAGGTTTAGGAAAGGTCAGTTTAATGATGTAATAAATATTCATTTCAAAGTGTGTTTACCAACTAGATTTGTGGCAGATTTCAGATTCTACTTGCCGTTGATTAAAATGTGACAGTGTAAATCCCTGCCAGCCTGTCAGTCTGACTCGCTGATGCGCACCCCAAAACTGCTTCCGCCAGCCATAATCCCCCCCCCCCCCTCCACCCCCCATCTGCGACAACACCAGCACTCTCAGGACAGAAATTGTCTTGTTCCACTCTTGCCGAATCAATTAGTGGTGTCGGATGCTAAACTGGGCCAAAGGCGTTAAAACTATTGTCGGGAATTGAAGGCTTGTTGAGTGGTGGTAGTGGGGGTAGGGTAAAGGCTGAGAGGGGGCTCTGATTTGCGGGGGTTCACCACCTCATCCTAATCTGGGATGCGCAGAGGAATTATGGACAACATGGAATGCAACATTAAAGTGTCTCCAAACCTGTTCAGAAGACAAAAAAAAAACAATCGATAAACGCAGTTTTGTTTAACATAAGAGCTAGGCCAATAGTTGACAACACACAAGGATTTCCAATTTTAACTGATAATTATCAGGTCGAGGAAGAAAAATCACTATTAACACACCCCACATCACGGGATAATCGCTGGAGGGAAATTTGGCTAGATTGTCGGTACACGTGTACCCCAGTAATGCTGCCTTTAACCTGGTCAGGTCACCAAGGTCCACACCTCCCGGGACGTGGCGCTAATGCGGCAACACACTCGTTGACATTCACTCCGGCGACCGTCTTGCGGCGCACACACCAGCCTGCTGCACATGATATTAGCGCATGTGAGCATGAGCGTGTAGGAGTGCCGATGCGGCACACTGCGGCCAGCCATGTAGAACTCTGCAGCCAGCATGAAAAACATGCTCGGAAAATGCTCTAAAGCTCGATGCTGTTTCCTGGTAGTGTTATTCTAAAGGGGAATTTGCTACAATGCAGTGGGACCTTGATTTGCAAGTGACGCGACTTCCGAGTTTTTAGATATGACAGGTAGATGGTGGCGGCGGCGAACTCGACTCAAAACTCAGCGGTTTGTCAAATAGTGAACAATTCTTCAACAAAGAGGCTTCCAGATGTTTATTGCAGCTCCCAGTTGAAGGTTACTGTCAAACTAAACAAAGAAATTTACTGTACTGTTTAAAACTACCACATAACTTTGACCTCGGAAAGTCTGCTAGCCTAATGGTAACAAACAATTTTTAAAAAATGCAAACGAATAGCATTGATTTTTGCTGTGTAATTACCCTTTAAGCAATGGATATTTGAACAAAAACTGTACAGCAGCACGTGTAGATTGACAATATACCAATACTCACAGGCTTATTTTCTTTAACCTGTGCGAAAAAACACGTACTGTGTATTACTGCAGCTTACTGAGTCAGTTAGGAAAATTATACTGCCCCCAGGTGTCCACACCAGAATGAGCACAATGTGGAATTAACTCGTATGTCAAGGTACCGGTCTAGTTGTAAATTAAATATTGATGACTTGAAACAAGGAGCTGTCAGAGAGACACATGTTGTTTGGGGCGTAAAGACACAAAGTAAAGCAAGAAGTAGAAATAACCAAACATGGTTGCAATCAATACATCCTTCAAATGTGACAACTGTTGCCTGCATCCATCAGTTTTGCTTTGTGCAGTGTAACGTCAGGTTGCATTTGGCTCCTGTATGGCAGTGTGCACGACACACACACACACACACACAAACAAACACACACACACGCAAACACACACACGCACACACCGTCCCTTCTGTCAGATGGCGCTAAAACTTTAATGAGCATGTTTGTTCAGCCCTGCTCCAGTTTTAAAGTGAAGCACAACAAAAGCCCTCCTTAAAACATGGCATGTACTGTATATACTCATCTGGCTTCTGTTTTTTTTAAATTAAATTTTATTTGTTTTTATTAAAGGAAACTTCCAATTAGTTTATATGGGTTTTACAATCTGCTTTTATGGACAATAAATAAGAATTTAGGGAAATATATATATATATATATATATATATATATATATATATTGTGTTTTGCTTGTGTAAAAGCAATAAAAAAGTCTGTCTGCTTATGGTTACTACTGGAAAAATAATTAGATGCATAAGTTTCTTTCATTTGATTGGATTCAGTTATTTTATTATCGCCCAGTAGCAAACCTGAAGAGATGCGGTTAAGTTGAGGTGTCATGTTCAGTTCTAGTGTCACACGGTTGCAGTGTCTACGGCAACACATCCCAAAGTCAGTGTTCTACCCGTTTTGCTTACGTAACGCCTCATTTAGCAGCGCAAATTAGCCTGAAAGATAAGCGGCCGCTATGAAGGACACTGAATCATCATACTTTGCCGGAGTTAGCTTTTGACCTCAATCCGACCCTTTGCATGTATATGTGTGTGTGCCTCCTCTATCCCCTGCTTGAAACTCCTTGAGACGCCATCTTACTACCTGACACTAAGATAATTTCGGGCGCTGCAAATCCGGCATGCGGCGCGGTGGCTATTTAAAGTCCCGTGTCAAATTTAGCGGCTGCAGAGGTGCGCGGGATGTCACTTTATCATCCTGATGGCTTCATCTTCGTCTCTGCTACATATAGAAAGCGATGAATTCGGAGCTTGTGTTAATCAGCTCATCAAAAAAAAAGAAAAGAAGATACTGTGAAGCCAGGATTCGTCGCTAGTCAGAAATGGGTCCTTGTCAGGACCGTTGTAAACCAAGGACCCCCTGTACAAAGCATTGTCAGACAGGTTATAATTTTAAAATGTTTATTATTGTGGCGTTGTTCATTAGGCTTGGTATACAACTTTGAGCACCGGTTGCTACCTTGTCTACTGACCTACCTCATCCATCTACCTACCTACATAATATACATAACACCTAATATATATACTTACCTACCTACCTTACCCACCTACCTAATCTACCTACCCAGCCATCCACCTTATTGACCTACCTGTCTACCTACCTTGTCTATCTACGTACCATATCGACTGACGTACCTACGTAGCTACTGCAAATAAATCTCTCTCTTTTTACGATGTGGTCATGTGACCCTTGTCTAAAATAGCTCCTCCAATCACGCAGAACAGGTGGGAACATGTAGGTTTATTGCACAAGCATTGAAATGGTGTATACATTTCCTCACCAAATCCTACCTGCCATGCACACAATGCAGTCCATACCCGTGTGGCATTGCTTTGGAGAGGGTCAGGGAATTACACACGCCATCATGTCACGTGGCGCTCCATTGTAAACATCAGCAATGCTGATAAACTGAACCTCATTACGGTACAATCTCAAGTACCCCCAGTTTTGAATTCTCCACGCCAGAGCGAGTTCCAACTGTTGACTCATACCGTCGGGGGGCTCCCTTCGAAGTTCAGCTCCTCTCCCGCGTTATTTATAGCGGCCAAGAAAAAGGCAAGATGTAACCAAGACAACAGCGGGGGGATGCTTTCACACTCGGAGAAAGCATGTAATTACGTCTCTTCCTATCAGTGTATGACACAGCTGCCTGATTATAGAGAGCAGCGATTACATACAGAGGGTGACGGCGGAACAGATTGCTCAGAAAATAACATTGTTGTTTTTTTTCCCAAAACGACATCATCAAGCTAATCTGCGCTCCAGAAAAAAAGTCTTATCCTCCTCTAGGATGGGACTGCGGTGTTCATGTGATGATGAAGGGCATAACAATACGGCACGCACCGGCTAGCGACTGATTAGGGAGGTTAGAGGAGTAATTATGCAGCTGCGTGGATGAGTTAATTAAAAGGAAGTGAGCGCAAAGATCGAGGGGGTGACCGTCAAGTTATTTAAGAGATTTGCCTCAGTCTTTGTCTTAACTGGAAAAAGGCCATCAACAGCAGGGAACGTTGATGATAAACTGGCACCCGCTCTTATTATTTATTAGTTTGTTGTTTGTCAAGTGTTTGAGTCAGGTTTAATACCACATCAATATATACACCTATTGACAATTCAGAGCAGTGGTTCTCCACTGTTGTCACCCTGGGACCCACATTTTCCTATTGTTACAAAGTCACGACCCGCTTTTATACAAGTTAAGAACAACATTTTTTTGAATGAAAATAGGCTCTGAAAACAATTATACATCCATCCATCCTTCCATTTTCTGTACCGCTTATCCTCACTTGGTTTCGCGTGGGAACTCGGTACGCCTCTGTACCGTACCCAAAAAAAAATCTCAATCCCAATACGGGTAATTTTTTTACTAGCTGTCCGCGACCCACCCAAAACGGTTTGACTTACGGGTCCAGACCCACCAGTTGAGAATCACTGATGTCGAGTCTACAATGAGGCTAACGTGCATGTTTTTAGAATGTAGGAGCAAATCGGACTACCTGGAGAAAATCTTGAATTTGAATTGAAATTTGAACTTAGAACCTCTTGACTGTGAGGCAAACATGCTAACGACTACCTTACTATGCAGCCCGATTTTGAGTCATGATTTTTTATTGACATTTTTTTAATTGTGACTATACTCCACATCCTGTACCTGTTGAGCAGGTTGGCGCTACCAGGATCTGATGGCACAGTGACCACGGGTCAACTTGGTGGGAACAGTGAGAGAGCAGCTGCCTCATGTCTGGATGCCGGCCCGGTCCTCCCTTTTAGTGCGTTCGTTTCCAGGAAGCCCGAGCACCTGCTGTCTGTTCACGCTGGGGTTTGATTTCCATGTGGCGAAGAAAAAGACAGGACATCCTCTCATTGTTAAAGTCTCAACTCTAACAGTACTTTTTTAAACATTTGATGGGTACTTGTTCATGCTCATTGAGAGGCGGCCTTGCATTTTAAACAGCTTTACATTAAGGGTGACTGGTCATTGTATTCTCCTTTAGGGACCTTTCTGTAGGTCTGTGTGGCTTTTCTCCCAGTAGTTGGGGTTCCCTCTCACACAAAATCATGTCCGTCCATCCATTTTTTGCCGCCGTGTATGCAGGTCTGGGTCACGTATGTCCAGACTTTACAAGCTGCGTTCACACCGCTCGTCTCTTTTCAGACCTTTCCCCCATGTCGTTGTCCTGTGTGGATGGTACATTACTACGAATGGGGATTTGAAGTCCATCCGGAATTTGCCGGCAGAGGCAGGTCGGCGGCTGTTTGAAAAGTAATAGAAGAAAGCTGCCACAATGGTGTGAAATTGAACACCCCCTCCACTAGACTTTCTTCTAGACCCCAACCCCAGAAACTCTTTGTGGAATGGATTAGCGTAACCAGAGTTAAAGGGGTTAGAATCGAGCCACAGTACAGCATTTATTTATATATGCCTTTCACAAGGAACATTGCTGCATCTAACTGGAGGTGTCAACCCCTGGTTTCTGCTGTTCCTTTTCACACAGCAACCGTCCCGTTTCTTTCACCACTCTGATTCTACCACCAAATTGTGATATTGATACTTGCCGAAAAGATTTCACCTGGGATATGTCTGGGAGGCTTCCTCGAAAGACGCCCTAGATCTAGGGCCGGATCTGGTCTCCAGCAAGGCCTAGGTCTGCCCAGGGTTCTCGGCACCTCCTGAAACACCTCACCAGGGGGACATCTTTAATTGGACCATCCCTTGGTAGGTTACTTACTTAAGATTATGAATTTTTGAGGGAAAACTTTGCACAGACTACTTCACATTAGAAGGGTAATTATTAATCAGAGCCATAAAGCTTCAACAGTGTTCTTTTGGGCTTGTTGTCATAATTCTATTGGCGTTTAACCGCACCTGCATTGTCATGCCCGCTGCCCCATACCTCCTCATTCGCTAATATACCACTGTGACCCTGCCACAAGAGCGATTGCCGCCCCCCCCCCCCCCCACGTCTCTCTCATGCTGTCATCACAGGGCAATGCTCCATCGCCACAATTAAGGCTTTTATGACTTGGGTCGCAAGGTCCTCCCTGCGCCGGAGGAGGTGAAATGAAAGACGGATGCTCACAGTGGGTGGGAGGAAGGGACATCAAAAGAGTTGCGGGACTGTCCGTCCTTGCACTTATGCAAGCGGAGACGTTTCCCGCATTACAGTGAAGAATGACGAGTGAAAGACTGCTTTCAAAATTGGCTGTGTCAGGTGGATTCTTGGTTATCCCCTTCTCCCGGGATGGTACCCCATGATTCCTTGACCGCACATCTGACCTCCTCCCAGTTATTTTCCCTAAGCAAATTTGTCATGCGTCAGGAGTCTTTTTTTTTTATGCAGTATATAGGACTGCCTTGTAGGACTCATTTGGCTTGAGGGAAAAAAATAATGATGCGCATTGATGCTTCGTGATAACTGTCTACTATTGGAAATACTGGTATAATTTGATGCATTGCATCAAACGTCATTGGTAAAAGGTAAATGGATTGAACTTACATGGCGCTTCAACTAGACCATTCATCATTATAATTGGGTAAAAAATAAATACAAATTTCCTTTCACCTGTAATTGACATTGAAGACCCTCTGTCTTATTACTTACTGATGTGACAATCATTTATGATGGTTAGTCCTTTATTGTGTCTCAAATTATCCCGTGTTGTTGCGGGTCCAAATCATCAATACCCAAAAATAATAATGTGTTATAATGGGAGTGAATTTTACTGTATCACAATGTAATTTCAGTGAATTTGATCACATCTGTTGTATCCGAATTGGAGTGAATTGTATCATGTAACAATGTATCGCAATTGGAGGGAATCAGATTGGATCGCAAAGCATCGTAATTGCAGTGAATTGTATCACATTGTAATTGCCGTGAATCGGATAGTATCGGAATGTATTAGAATTGCAGTGCATTGCATTGTATCGTTGTTGGGGTGAATCATACCGGAAATGGAGTAAATTGGATGGCATTGCAATTGGAGTGAATCGGATCGCATCACAGTGTGAATGATTGGGAGTTGTATGTTGTTGGCGTGGGGCAGACGCTTCGCATCTCCAAAATTATCACATGCAAAACTAGCATGTTTGTTGATCCATTAACATTGCATCGTCCTGGAGAGCAACCTATTTTCAACACTTTAGGTCAATAATTTGCAAAAATAACCCACATGGGGTTTGGCCAATAACGATTTGTAAAAAAACAAATATGTGTATGTATGTTTATATATATATATATATATATATGAAATTGAGTAAATTTGGATAAACGAGGTTTCCGCCTGACAGTGACGATATGTATTGTGAATGTTATATAATAACATTAGCTTCTTCTTCTTCTTTTCCTTTCAGCTTGTCGCTTTAGGGGTCGCCACAGCGCGTCATCCTTTTCCATGTAAGCCTAGCTCCTGCATTCTCCTCTCGAACACCAACTGCCCTCATGTCTTCCCTCACGACATCCATCAACCTTCTCTTTGGTCTTCCTCTAGCTCTCTTGCCTGGCAGCTCCATCCTCATCATCCTTCTACCAATATACTCACTATTTCTCCTCTGGACGTGTCCAAACCATCGAAGTCTGCCCTCTCTAACTTTGTCTCCAAAACATCGAACCTCGGCTGTCCCTCATTTCTAATTTTATCCAACCTGGTCTCTCCGAGAGTGAACCTCAACATCTTCATTTCCGCCACCTGTTGTCTCTTCAGTGCCACTGTCTCTAATCCGTACATCATGGCTGGCCTCACCAGTTTTATAAACTTTGCCCTTCATCCTAGCAGAGACTCTTCTGTCACATAACACACCTGACACCTTCCTTCACCCGGTCCAACCTGCTTGGACCCGTTTCTTCACTTCCCGACCACACTCACCATTGGTCTGGGCGGTTGACCCCAAGTATTTAAAGTCCTCCACCCTTGCTATCTCTTCTCCCTGTAGCCTCACTCTTCCCCCACCACCCTTCTCATTCATGCACATATATGCTGTCTTACTTCAGCTAGTCTTCATTGCTCTGCTTTCCAGCGCACACCTCCATCTTTCTAACTGTTCCTCCACCTGCTCCCTGCTTTCACTGCAGATCACAATGTCATCTGAAAACATCATGGTCCACGGGGATTCCAGTCTAACCTCATCTGTCAGCCTATCCATCACCACTGCAAACAGGAAGGGGCTCAGGGCTGATCCCTGATGCAGTCCCACCACACCTCACCGATGTTCTGCTGCTCTCGTACATGTCCTGTATTATTCTAACATACTTCTCTGCCACTCCAGATTTCCACATGCAGTACCACAGTTCCTCTCTGGGTACTCTGTCATAGGCTTTCTCTAGATCTACAAAGACACAATGTAGCTCCTTCTGACCTTCTCTGTACTTTTCCATCAACATCCTCAAGGCAAATAATGTATCTGTGGTACTCTTTCTAGGCATGAAACCATACTGTTGCTCGCAAATACTCCGTTCTGTCCTGAGTCTAGCCTCCACTACTCTTTCCCATAACTTCATTGTGTGGCTCATCAACTTTATTCCTCTATACTTCCCACAGCTCTGCACATCACCCTTTTCCTCCGTTCCTCAGGCATCTTCTCACGCGCCAGAATTCTATTGAACAAGCTGGTCAAAAACTCCACAGCCACCTCTCCTAGATGCTTCCATACCTCCACAGGAATGTCATCAGGACCAACTACCTTTCCATTTTTCATCCTCTTTAATGCCTTTCTAACTTCCCCTTACTAATCATTGCCACTTCCTGGTCCACCACACTTGCCTCTTCTACTCTCCCTTCTCTCTCATTTTCCTCATTCATCAACTCCTCGAAGTATTCTTTCCATCTAGCTAGCACACTGCTGGCACCAGTCAACATATTTCCATCTCTACCTTTAATCACCCTAACCTGCTGCACATCCTTCCCATCTCTATCCCTCTGTCTGGCCAACCTGTATAGATCCTTTTCTCCTTCTTTAGTGTCCAACCTGCCATACATGTCATCATATGCCTCTTGTTTGGCCTTTGCCACCTCTACCTTTGCCCTGTGTCGCATCTCAATGTATTCCTTTCGCCTCTCCTCGGTCCTCTCAGTTTCCCACTTCTTCTTAGCTAACCTTTTTCCTTGTATGATTTCCTGTATTGTGAGGTTCCACCACCAAGTCTCCTTCTCTCCTTTCCTGCCAGAAGATACACCAAGTACTTTCCTGCCTGCCTCTCTGATCACCTTGGCTGCAGTGGTCCAGTCTTCTGGAAGCTCCTCCTGTCCACCAAGAGCCTGTCTCAACACTTCTCGAAAAGCTGCACAATACTCGTCCTGTCTCAGCTTCCACCACATGGTTCTCACCTCTGCCTTTGTCTTCCTAATCTTCCTCACCACCACCAGATTCATCTTACACACCGCCATCCTATGCTGTCTAGACACACTCTCCCCTACCACAACCTTACAGTCGGTAACCTCCTTCAGATTACATCGTCTGCACAAGATGTAATCCACCTGCGTGCTTCTACCTCCGCTCTTTTAGGTCACCCTATGTTCCTGCCTCTTCTGGAAAAAAGTGTTCACTCCAGCCATTTGCATCCTTTTTGCAAAGTCTACCACCATCTGTCCCTCCAAGTTCCTTTCCTGGATGCCGTACTTACCCATCACTTCTTCATCACCCCTATTTCCTTCACCAACATGTCCATTACAATCTCCACCAATCACGACTCTCTCTCTGTCTGGGATGGTCAGAACTACTTCGTCTAGCTCCTTCCAGAATTTCTCTTTCACCTCTAGGTCACATCCTACCAGTGGGGCATAGCCACTAATCACATTATACATAACACCCTCAATTTCAAGTTTCAGCCTCATCACTCGATCTGATACTCTTTTCACCTCCAAGACATTCTTAGCCAACTAATAGCGCACAATCCAGATATATCTTTAGGTAATCTATCAAACAGTCTATCATCTCCGCACCACCACCAGATGTCGCTCCGTGATACTGGCATAAAATTTGGTCCGACTTTTAAGGTTACTTTACAGTGTGTGTCGTTCAGTGGTCCTATTTTTTTGCCTTTACTAATCATGTTTATACAAGTGAAATTATTTGGTGCTACTAAAGTAGAAAACATCGGTTTGTGTTTATCTGCTTTTGTTACGGGATATATAGGATCCCATGCGCAACAAAGGCCTGGGACCCATGCAAACCACACAATCTTTTCTCGCTACATTTGCTGCTTGTTCCACCAATAGTAACCAATTGTTATTTTGTCCTGAAACTCCTGTGACAACAAGAACCAATCATCAGTAGTTATGTCGTTAACCATTAAAATTTGTCCACCTTTCTTTGAAGTTTTCAATGGCATTTCTGGTTTAACACGGTTCCCATAACACAATTCTACTTGGAAAAGGGGATCTTTTCCGCCAGAATATCCCCACAAGCTCATCATCAAACACATTGGGTGACTTGATTTGTATTTCAATATTAAACTATGGGCCGTTTTGCTTATGTTAAACTTCTTTCTATGTTCTTTGGCTGATTTTTATGACCAACTGGACCAATCATAACCTGTTTCACCAATGAGGTGTTCCCATCCAAAGCCTATAGTTGCATACCAGTCATATCCAAATCTCTAATTCTGCCCATTCTCTTGAGCATCATTGGTGAGAGCCGCATATGGAATTATGATTAAAGCAGCTTGATTTTGGGGGTCACAAAATATTAAACCGTTTTGCCGCGTTTGGAGGCCATGCCCACAGTTCTGATCATCAGCTGTACTCCTTTTGATACGAGTTAATGATTCAAATTTTTTTATTATTGGGTTCGTCATATTGGTCCAGTTGGTAGGTGATTTTCTATCTAAAAAATTGGTTGTATCATTTAGGGTGGGAAGTCCCATGTACCACATAAACAAAACCAACACCATAGTAGCCAAAGTTGCTACGTAACAACTTATCGAATCTCGTAACCAACCTGGGTGTGCCATTCTGCTGAGTTCTCACTAAACGGGAGATTGTTCAGATTACAGCCTCTCAGTACGCTCTAAACAATCTCTCCCGTCGCTCCTGCATTTATTTGAAAATAGGAGGGTTTTACAAGACATAACGTTCTAAGCAACAAGACACAACACAAAACATGGGACCAACACCTGTCACGTCCCCGACCACATCCGATCACGTCCTTGGTCAAGGCGCCCTTCCATCGGATGATGCTGAGTCATCTTCTTGAAGGCGAGACATCTTCCTTTCTAAAAATCGTCCATAATACTAATCCAAGCTAAGCAAATAAATGATAACTTCTACAATATATTTAACACCAACTCTTCTTTTAAAATAAACCCGACTCCATTTCTCTTCCCATCTACACCAAGGTAAAATAATGTAAACCCTGCCCCTAAACTTCTAGTCTTACTGCCTTTCCACCTGGTCTCCTGGACACACAATATATCAACCTTTCTCCTAATCATCATGTCAACCAACTCCCGAGATTTTCCTGTCATAGTCCCAACGTTCAAAGTCCCCACATTCAGTTCTAGGCTCTGTACTTTCCTCTTCTCTTTCTGCCGAAGAACCCGCTTTCCACCTCTTCTTCGACTTCGACCCACAGTAGCTGAATTTCCAACGGCGCCCTGTAGGTTGACGGCGCCGGTGCCGTTGTTAACCCGGGCCACGACCGATCCGGTATGGAATTCTTTGGATGAACGCTCATATTTGTTTGGCAAAGTTTTAAGCCGGATGCCCTTCCTGATGCAACCCTCTGCATTTATCTGGGCTTGGGACCGGCCTACAGTTTGCACTGGCTTGTGCCCCCATAGGGCTGCATTTATTATATCATTAGCAGTGTATCAAAATACATATCATTCATTAACATGCATGCTTACTCTTTGACTTTGTGTTGTGGAACTGAAGCAGGAAATCAAAGCGGCTTGATGGAAAAAATACCATTCATTGACAGACTTGTTTATTAAAATAGCACATTCATCTGCGGTGTAATCAAATACGCCCCGCCTCATATGATATGGAGCTTTATCCTGGCTCCTTTGGATTTGATGGGTGGACACTTTATCTCTCTAAATATAGGCAAGCATTTTGTTTTGGACACTGTATTGGAGTGACTCCCCAGTTCTGTATGATTCATAACAAACTGCTGCCCCCGCCCCCAGCTTGATTTGAAAAAAACAAAACCCCCAAAAAACTGTGTTTCTAAATCCAACTACCTGGAGGTTAAATGTATTCTAAGGTGGGAACTGACAAGGTGGACCGCCCCCGTGGGATCTCTTGTCCCTCACTTTATTTTCCCGTCCTGATTAACCGGACTGACTTTTCTGTACCCTACCTCTTCTGGGAATGTTCCCAGCCGACACGGTCCTAGAAGATAAAATAATGCAGACAAAGGAGGCCTGACAGCTGAAAGGACAGGAACATCGCTTAACAAAAGCAATGCTTACAAAACACTGTACCTTTCGATCACCAGTGACAAGCAGCTGTATAGCTGCTAACCAGTCGTCGGCTCGCGTAGGCTACGTGCTTGAGCAGTCTACAGCAACACGCAGTGCTTTCTCTTCAAACAACATAAACAAATACAAATTGTTCACGGAAAGCAACTCAAGTCGAATCGAATCGAAACCTCCCTAAATAAAACGAGTAACAATGCCTGTGACCAACATACAGCATGGCCGCTAACCAGTCGGCGGCTAGCGCGAGACGCTAACATAATAGTTTACATCACAACTTAGTGGGGCAGCAGGGCTCAGGTGAAGGTTGTAGGTTTAACCCTAAGCCACTGTGACCATGTCTAAGTGTCCTTGAGCAAAATGCTAAATCCCTAGTTCCTCCTGCTGCTCTGTCATCAGTAGGAGAATGAGGAAAGTTTTAAAGCACTTTGAGTAGCCTATCTTGAAGGTCTACAAGCGCTATACAAGTGAAAGCCCATTTACCATTTACTCTGTGCCACTTCTTGTCACACGGCACAAGCAGATGTACTGAAATGCAGCACACCCATCGCAGAAGATCCAAACTGTTCACAAAAGGCCACGACGATACAATGGAGACAGCTGAGTCACTTGGCTGCTGTCGAACATTGTTATTCATGTGCCGCAAGCTGCTACGCGCCACCACGTGCAAAAATCTGAATGACTGCGCCGAGTCAAGCTAATGGATTCGTGTGTGGATGTGCGAGGGCTCTGCAAGACAACAATAGGGCTTTTTGCAGTGTAATTGCACACCATCATTTAGGCTCATTGTTGGCTTTTTGTGGGATATCTTTCTCTCTGACAAGCAATCTGAGTCCACAATAACAAAATGAGGAACAATGCTTTTGACAGGGAGCTTTAATCGGCTTTTAGTTTGACCAGTTGCAGCAGCAATCCCTCTTAGGCTTTTTTTGTTAGGGTTTTTTTCTCCTTGTATTTACTTCCCCTGAACAATAACTATATTGAATGACCTGACCTGCGCTGGGGCACACACACAAACACATAAACTGATCTATACAGAGCTTGGCACTGCCGTACACCCACACCTCTGAGAGGAATCATAAGAACGCTCCCACAACAAGCTCCTCTGAGAGACTTGATGATATATTTAGGTGGAGCATATAAATATCACTAGACTTAGCATATGTACATGTCAAAATTTCAGAAAAATGCATGAGCAGAAATGTATCCTTTTATGACCTCTCATTTCAATGTCACTTCCAATATTAATGACCAGTGGACTACCGAAACAGATTTTCGTAGAAGAGGGTGGCTGGCACCATTGGAAGCTAAATCGTTCAAAAAGTTGTTACCAACTGTAACAAGTCATGGATTTTCATTCATTTGGTATTTCGAATAGTAATAATCCGTGGACCACCAAAACAAAGAAAATGCTGATTCAGACACGTCCCGATTTTGTACAAAGGTGCGGGTGGTCTGTTTGAAAGCTCACGCCTAAAAAGGTGGGGGTAACAGTTAAATTACTCTGTGTATAACGTTACATTCTAAAATTATTTACAATGGTAAATGATCTGAGGACTGCCAAAACAGCAAAAATTGCAACTTGGACACTTCAAAAGTTATTCCCAACGGTAACAATCCATGGACTTTTGAAACAGCCAAAATCCACTGGGTCACTTCCTGATGCCGAAGACAGATACGGGTGGGACAGATGGAAGGCTCACCCCTCAAAACAAGGATGTAGAGGTTAAATTTATCCTTGTTATGATCATCCGTTGAAAAGTTATTTTCAATGATAATATTAATATTGATAATATATATTTGGAGTCTCTTTAGGAGAGGTTACAAGGTAGCACAAATATATTAGCGTCAGTTAAATGTCGCGGTAATGTTTATGTAGATGAAATGCATAGGAGAAATATCTTTTTTTTCAAATGGACAGAGCAGCGCTGTCATCTCTGAGCTTTAAGGATTGATGTTGCCCCAGGGTACATTTTATTTTAGTTTTGGTAGTGACGGGAATTACAACTAGTCTCTGTGTTTTAGAAGTTGGAACCTCGAAGTCCGGACACAATCCCTTCTGTGATTGGTTGATTCGGAACAAAATTTCCCCATGGGATCAATTGTATTCAATGATGCGTTCCAGAGTCCAACTCAGCAGCTAAGCAGTCGGCGACTACTAGCGCCAGGGGTTAACGTAGCAGTCTACATCTTCACTCAGTGCTCCTTGTTCAGTCAATCAATGTCGCGTTCACATTCCGCTCACGTCTCCTTACGGGGGCGGTGAACGCCGTCAGACGTGTAAGGGTGTCATATAATTGGCCGACGTTAAATTAGAGCCAAACTAATTTCACCACAATCATGCTAATGACAGTCGCCCGTCACCCATCCGCAGGTTCCAGGTCACAGGGGAGGATAGTTAAGGAGCTGGTGACAGACTTGTCATTGGCGGTCCGTCCAAGGAGATTGGTACTGGCACGGAACAGAGCCATTCAGAGATGGAGAATCTCCCGTAAAAAACAAAACCATGAATTCCAATGTTTTATTTTTTATTTCAGTTTTTTTTCAGGGGGGTTTAAGGGTCTGTGCTGGTGAGAGGTGGCGTGCCAACACTGCGTGGATGTTGAAGGGGGTTGTGCGAATAGAATAGAATAGAATAGAATAGAATAACCTTTAAACCTCTCGATCAGCTTTGTTTAAGAAAAAGTGCATCCTTTTTCCCCACTAGGAGGCACTTTTCCACATTATTTGTCTGCAGCCACATTGGAAATAAGCATTGTTACATATGATGCAATGCAGATAAACCACTTGGTAGTGTTACGTTCATCCCCTCGTGATGAACAGCCCATAAGGTGCATGCGGGCCGTCTGTTCACACCCACTTCTGATTTCTATCTGACTATTCCATTCCTAAATAAAAAAAAAATTAAAAAAAAAGGAGGGAGGGAGGAAGGAAGGATCACATCATTCACCAAATGCTCTGGTGTTTCTGCTGGGGAGAAAAAAAAACAGAGTAGGCGACATGGCCACAGCGTGTGGGAGACAGCAGGAGCGACACAAGGACAGGAAGGTAAAGCTTCATCACGGGGCTGCCCTGCATGCCGCCAATAAATCACGGCGGCGGCTTGGGCAAGTGTGAAACGATGGCGCGGGATTGCTTTCGCACCACGACGACTTCCCTCCGCTTGTCCTCCATAAATAATAACCAAAACTAATGGAGATGCGTTGTCCAGTGTACAGTAAAGGGCCACGCCGCTTTCACGGTCCGTCTTCAGTTTTTCCACCTATACACCGCTGCCTTGAAATTGGAATGATGCAAAAATTTGAACTAAAATATGCCACAAAGTGCAAATTTGAGCATTTTTCCACTGCTGCGATCAAAGTCACCAGTCACCATGTCTCTGGATGATGATCCTGTGTGATTATCCTGTGGTATGGCGTGTGTTAAAATCAGTCAAGACCAACAACTGTAAATGTTAAACCTGTTCAATATTTAAAGCTGGGTGCACACATGCCAACAATCGGACTGAATTTGAGCATTTTCAAGGCTAACTCTATGCCACGTTATAATTTCTTTGCAGCATGTTTTGTTGACTTGAAAATCTTCCGGTACTTGACTCACATAAAGTATAACTAACTCTCTTCTAATGTTTTTCTGTAAAGAAAACTGTCACTACATCCTTGTATATTACAATTGCGATATAATGCCAAGACGTCATATCGAATTAAACATCAAAACTGAAATAAAAAAAGAAAAAGTTAAACTGTTAATATTTTGTCACTCAGAACTATTCGAAATCTTGATACGTATGCGACAGTTATAAATGAATGTGTTAATGTGTATGTATGTGTAATCATTGAAACTTCTATGAAATCTTGGATCTACGGTGGCAGTACCCGTTCTTACAGGGCCACCCACAACTTGACTCATGTTGGCCCCACAGGTCTCAAAAAGGCTTAATGTTGGACCCTGACGTAGACTGCTATGTTAGCTTCTTGTGCTAACAGCTAGGTGGGCTTCTACTTTGTTTATATTTTGTGACTTGATAAGACTCGTCACTTTTTTGTGAACAAAGGACTGCGATTCAGATCTTCTTTGACTGGTGTGGTGTATTTGTGTTCATCTGTTTAAGATGTTCGGCAAGAAGGGGCACCAAATGACTGTTGCGTTCTGGCATGGGTTTCTACTCCCTGTTTTTGTTTTGTGGCTTGATAGGACTCAAGTCACTTTTTTGTAAACAAAGTACTTTGATTTAAATCATTTGTGACCATTTGGTGTGTTTGAGTCAATCTCTTTACGATGTTTGACAGGAAGGAGTACTGAATGAAGATTTAGTGCGCTGCGTCAGCTTCTTGTGCTAACCGGCAGGTGACATTTTTCCCACCGTGACATACGGGGTGCCGTGACGGCGTCTGGGCTAACTGAGACCGATCTTCCGCGACAAAAGCCATTTGGGATTACAGAAGTGAGCCATCATCATAACGCTGTGGCATTATCCATCTCTGCCACAATTTACCGATCCGATTGTGATTTATCCGCGGCGTTCGGATACAGCAAAATGATCCACGGCGCCGCTTTATCGGCGCGCAAAGATTTGATGGACGCTCTCCGCTGCCAATTTTCTATACATCATCTCCTAAATATGTAAGGATTCACCCTAAAGAAGTCTTTCGCAATACTTCAACATCATGACAGAGTTGGTACAACCCCACAGAACAAAACAAAAGGCGTTTTTTAGCCAATGAATGAATGATTTTTTTTTTATCACTTTTGGACTTTAATTCTAAATGTGAAGTCACCTATGTTGAATATTTGTATTTTTTATGTTTTTGTTTTTATTTTAGAAGAATTTTATTTTCAATCTTAATTATATTTGTATTTTTTCTTTTTTTACTTTATGTAAAATTTTGTTCAAAATGAATGAAAATACACATTAGTCAACTGCTAATGATCGTCTTGTGGACTAAATAAATCGAATAAATAAAAATTTATAAAAATGTAAAATTAGAAGTTTTATTATTAAAGTCCATATCCTAATGATTACAGTTTTGCAATTTCATTTTAATTCAGCCTTTTAATTTTCATCTTTTAATAAAGGTCAGAATCAAGAGGATTACTTTCTTTCTCTCACTACAGAAATATGCAAAGTCATCTGTCTTCAAATGTGTTTTTGATGTCTTTTTTTGTTGTTGTTTTTTTTTGTTTGTTTTTGTTTTTTCGCGGTACATTAATGATCCACTTTATTCCCGCGAGGCGTCCGCTAATTGACGGATATGTGAACGTGCCTAACGTCTGTGCTGGGAAACAAAAAGGATGAAAGCTCTTAGAGCAGCAATTTTGCTCCCATCACGGCGAAACAAACGCTTTCTTCAAATACACTTGTTGCGAGACGAACAAGGGCGTAATGGCTCTGTGGTGTGCATACGTTATGAGCACAAAATGACTGGGGGGGGAAAAAAAAAATACATCAGATAGGAGATTTAAAGTTGTCACATTGAGATATTGCTTCCATCCATCCATTTTCTGAGCCGCTTCTCCTCACTAGGGTCGCGGGCGTGCTGGAGCCTATCCCAGCTGTCATCGGGCAGGAGGCAGGGTACACCCTGAACTGGTTGCCAGCCAATTGCAGGCCACATACAAACAAACAAACACATTCACACTCACATTCCCACCTACGGGCAATTTAGAGTCTCCAATTCATGCATGTTTTTGGGATGCGGGAGGAAATCGGAGCGCCCGGAGAAAACCCACGCAGGCACGGGGAGAACATGCAAACTCCACACAGGCGGGGCCGGGGATTGAACCCAGGTCCTCAGAACTGTGAGGCTGACGCTCTAACCAGTCGGTCACCGTGCCGCCGAGATATTGCTTACCAGTGGGAAATATTTGCCTCCTCTAGTGTTGTGATCCTAATGTGATTATTTTTCTTTTCTTTTTTTTTTCTTTCGCTAAGCCACACCCAGGAAATGCATGCTGGCCAATCACAGCATAGCCACAGAAGCTAAATTTAAATTTAAATTTTCATTTCTTTTTTTATATTGAAAAATTTTGTAATTGAAGTCAAATATCAAGCCATCACAAACCGATTTCAAAAATCTGTATTTGTATGCATTATTGAAAGATTTTTTTATTTTCTCAATTACATCCTTAATTTTGATCTACTAATAGCTTTTATTTATTGTATTACATTTCATTACTTATATAAATTATCTTTATTCTTTAAATCTTTTTATAAAAATAAAAGTAGAATATCAAGACAGTCACGAGCTGTCTACAAATTAGATTTTAGTTGGATTTCTTTTGTTTATTCTTTTGTATGTTTTATTATTTTATCTTTAGAAGGGTTAGGTTTAGATTTTTTATTTTTCATTTTTCTTGATTTATTTTTTGAAATACATTTTGTCAAATGTTTTTCTTTAAGTTTGAAATGACACAAGTGGCGGTCAGCGCTGTGTACATGCAGCGTATGAAGTGGCCCAAAGTGAACTCGGAATGACATCACGCATCATGTTGTGCGTCCCTCCACTCATGTATGGAAATGAGTGAGACACACTGCGGGCATATATCAATAATAATCAGTTGGCGGTCAATTGCCTCTTTGGCTTCAGACAATAGCACATGGCATCCATAATTCATAACCCACTTACGCCCTGTTTGTGTGTGCATCTAACAAAGAGTCATTATTCCCTTTTACGCAGCCTTTTTTCCCGGGTCTCTGTTGTGTGCGCTGATACGGAATGGTTGCCGATCAGAGTGCGGTATGGTCAGAAGTGGGATAAACATACGTTGAAATCTGTATTATACTCAGTGTTATGTGGCATATGATGTCAGATATGGGATGGACCTGGGTTCAAATCCGGACCGAATGTATTGTTTCTCAGAATGTGGTGACAAATGGTGTCAGAAGTGGTATAAACCTGGGTTCAGGTTATTACTCAGAGGACTTTTGGGATACATTGTGTTAGAAGTGGGATTAACCTGGGTTCGAATTCATATTGGAGGTATTGCTCAGAGTTCTGTGACAAATGGTGTCAGAAGTGGGGTGCACCTAGGTTAAAGTTATTATTCATCAAGACATATTGTGCCATAAGTGGGATAAAGCTGGGTTGGAATCTGTGTTAAAAGTATTACTCCCCAGAGTTCTCTGACAAATGGTGTCAGAAGTGGGATGCTTAGCTGTGAGGCCATCCAGAGAGTGTCTGGTTACAACCCACCCTCAGCCTGTGCACAAGGTGAATGGTTCAAAGCCGGGTCGAGGGTTTTACCCCTACAAGTGCTGTGACAAATGGCGTCAGAAGTGGGATAAATCCGGGTTCTGTCTGGAGATGAACATGCGTCTGTCGTGCCTCATCTTTCCATTCCTCCCCCATTGGCTTAATTCAGTTAAAGAGCAATTGCGCTGCTGTAATTGCAGCCCTAATCAGCCATTATTGCTCAGTCACTAAAATGTTGGACGCGTTTCTCTCCGGTCGGCGTAACGAGCGGAAGTTTTGAGTGGACGGTGCAAGACTCACTCGGATAGAATTACCCTGTCATTACGGACCACTCACACACTCACACACACACACACACAGACACGCACACAAACACACACACACACGCACACACACACATGCTGAAAGTCTTGATTTAAACAGTCTTTGTCTCTTTCCTGCAAATAGAAATTCCTCCTCAAGTCTCTTTTAGAGGTTAAATTTTGACTTGCAATCTGATTGACAGGTAAAGTCCGCCGGCTGACTGACTTTTTCCCGTTGCTGTAGTCGTTTTTCATGATGTTTGAAGGATGGGGTGACATTTAGCCAGCTTTTGTGGAAAAGCTTTGTATGTCTTGCCAGTTGGGATATTGCCCGACATGCAGTCGAAATCGCTGCACTTGTCAAATCCTTGAAAAGGACCAAGGTCCATCGACGGCTATAAGACCTTCTGGTTGAGTCCACCTGGAAGACTTTCAACCGTGGTGACAGTATGAATTTGAAGTTCCGTCTTGCTAATTAAGAAAAAAAAACGGTGTGAAAATTAATGTACAGTGGTGGCTTGAGATTGTATTACTCCAAAGAGTGTGTCAGAAGTGGGTTTAAATATGGGCTGAGCATTCCAGCCTTGCCACCCAAAAAGAACAAAAAATGTAAAAGAAAAATAGCACGCCATAATGAACTTTATAAAAACATACAGTATACATGTAATTAAATAGAATTAAAAAGAATTACATTTTTGGCACACTGTTTCGATTGAATGGTCATTGTGCTGACCTTGCTAGTGTGCCTGCTGTTCAGTGGGAACCTCAACTCCTCTCAGATCATCAGCACGGCACTAACATTAGTCATTCTTTGCAGAGTTTAAAGAAAATATAATTGCGAGTACTGTTACATTGTCTGTCTACATCTGTCGCTGCATTGTTGGTGTTCAAGCCATTGTTTAAAGGGTTAAAGCACCGCAACATAGATGCTAATTAGCAATAGCATTAAGCTCACTCAAATCACTCGTACCTCAAGGGACAACTAAAATGAACATTTTTTTGGTGTTGTTGCTCTTCAAACAAATCAGAGTTATTGTATCCCGAGCTACTGCATGTTCGGCCGTGCTCACGAGTGATTTATCTGTTAATTAGCCGCAGCAACGCCCTCAGGAGGCAGCGGATCATCTCCTCCGCTGACCCTTTTTTGTTTGCGCCTCACTCGCCGTACAACACGTTGTTGTATGGGTTATATAAGCGCTGTGATTTTTTTTTTTTTTTTTTGGGGTGGGGGGGTGAATATTTGATTGGGGCTCTTAATGCAGAGCGAGCGTTCGGGATGAAGAGGCGGCCGGTGGGCGGGAGAGCAGCGAGCCGCAGCGCCATGCGGCGCATTGGCATGGGGCCAACGTGCCAACGAGAGCTTTTACTGTACCCACTCTTCTACTCGTCTATCTGTTCTCCGGTGTGCTTTTCCCACTTCTCCTCCGAGTATCTACAGTATCCCTTTTTTTTCAAATTTCATTTGTTGCCTCGCCGTATTTTCCCAATGCCTGTAACATTTTTATGGCTAACAAATTGCAGTGTAGTCAACCGGAAGTCTGGAAACATTTTGAAAAAGATATACTCCTCAGTCTGGAGAGAAAGTTTGTGACAAGTTGCTAACACATCATTCCAGGCTATCAGCGAAAGGTTATTGCAGGAAATTGTACTAAATACACAATGAAAACAATCCACATATGAAAAATGCTCATATTTAGCTCCTAAAATACCAGTGTCAGTGATGTCAGAAGTGGGACACTTAGTTTGGAGGCTATCCAGGGTGTATCAAGTTGTAATAACCTCATTCATTCACTCGTATTAGACGTGATGATTTGCAGAAGGCGGACGTAGTGTGCTGTCACCATGGTGCGCTTCTTTGGTGTCAGAAGTGGGATCGTTAGCCACATTTTTAGAAAGATAGAGTTCACCATCTAAAAAGTTGTTAGGAAATGATCAAAATATACAAGCAAAACAATCATGACAGATTTTGCTTAAGAATTAATATGCTTGAGTTTTGATACTAAAATGTATCAGTGGTGTCAGATGTGGGATGCATAGCTGTGTGTATCAAGTTGGAATGACCTCGGTCACCGACCTGGGACATAGGATGATCTCCGAAAGGCAGAGGTAGTGTGACAGAGCTTGCTGTAGTTATGGTGTTGTGTACGATCTGGCTCCTCTTTGGTGTCAGAAGTGGCATGGTTAGCTACAATTGTTTTTTAAAAAAATGCATAGACCTTTTCATCTAGACATGTCAGTGACACATTTTTGCAGGCTGTCAACAAACTCCTTGTACAAAAAAGTGACACACTTAAGCTATCACACTCCAAAGGGTTTGAAGACAAATGGTGTCAGAAGAGGGACACACATCTGCAAAAGAATAATATCAACCAAGGTTATGCTGCAAAATCACGATTAATTCTCCTGGGAAGTTTCCACCTTTGAACATTTCTGTAATATTTAGAGCAATCCAAGTGCTTTTCCTTTCCAATATGACCCACTTCACTCACCACCTTTCCAACTAGATGACCATTCGGGTTTCCGGAAATTGTAGCTGTTGAGAAATTGGTCAGTGGTCCAGTTTTTTTTACGTTCAAGGTATCACTCCTTAATTCAAAGACAAATCGTGCTAGAAGTGGGACGCACAGCTGCAAAATAAACCTTATCTGTGTATTTTAATCAAGGTTATGCTGCAGATTTTGGATTCATTCTTCTGGAAAGATTTGAACATTTCTGTAATATTTTGGAACCCTAGCGCACCCTCCGTTACCTTTCCTTGTGCGTCCTTGCTTCTCTGTCATTAGACCCCCAGCCTGCGGTAGAGAACAAACCCTCCAGTCCTCCTCCTCTTGCTCTTTTTCTGCATCCCTATCATTTGCTCTTCCCCACGCTCACCCAGCCGGGAGCCACAATTAGGGAGGATGCGTCCGTCCGTGACCTCCCCCGTGGAGGAGAAAGTAGCTGAGGAGAAAGGAGAACTTACAAAGTGCCCCCTCCGGGAAAAGGGAAGGGAGAAGTGTCTCGTTGCACTACACGGATGTCCCCGACTGTCCACACTGGGAACACCTGTTGAATCCAAGTTGACCATAAGAGCCGATTAGCATCTTTGTATACTAACTACATGCAAAGCACCAAAGAACTCCACCTACGGGGATTAATCTCGATCGCCATTTAATCACTAAACCTTTGTCTCGTTAGGATGTTCAAGGTGTGTCCTGCCGACAACGCCAATATGTCGTCGCTAAACAAATGGCCATTGCTCAAGAATTGACATAGACTGGTTGTGGGTAGCGTTCTGATCCGTAACTCAACACACAGACTTTTATATGCACTCAAGACAAAATGCTGATCTCTCATCGCTCATACAACTCAGTAAGATTTCTTCTCGTAGTGTGATTCCTTCCACCTGAAAACTGAGCTACACACTCACTCCTCAGCTAAACTTCACATGGAAAGTTTCCTTTTGCAAGCGTTTTGGCCATCTAATCTCCAAAGTGGCGAGCGAAGTGGGTCTCCGCACCCATCTGGCAGTCACTTGGGTGAAAAAAATAGGTGGTAATGAGGCGAAAGGAAGAGAAACACTTAATGATGATGATGACGACATCAGTCCTTGGGTGCTATTCCTGACTCAGCGCTTTACAAGGTTGCTGCTGTGAGTACAGACCGTCCGGCCTCTGTTGCTCTCATCTGACCCTCAGATTGATTTTTTTAATCAATTGCTTTATTCGCCATCCAGAGACAAGAGCGTTTATTGGCCGATTCCCTCGCAACTTCTTTGACATTCTGGTTGATTTAAGTTAGAAGGTCCCAGATGGTAAAATGCGAACCACAAACCACAGCCGTTTGTTGTGTCGTATTTCAACTCTTCCGTCTGCGCATCGCCGTTTTTACAACTCTGATCCAAGACTTAACCCACATGCCGCGATACAATTTCTCCTATTTTTGTGTACTTCGTGTCCTCAAACTTCTCGTGACCCCCGCCTTCCGCATAAACACCGGCATATTTACATAAAAGCCAAATGACTTTCTGATATCATAATTAGTCATGATTGATTCCCTCCTTCAGTGTTGTGAGCTTTGGTTGCCATCATTATGCAAATTGACAGAAGTGCTTTTCATTCAAATGAACTGTCAGGGCCCAGAAACTCATTAACTGCTTCCACAAAGGTTGCTTGTGAATAATTTTTCCACCCCGCCCCATAAGACTGTGAGCCCAAAAAACAGGAGTTATTCTTAGCTGCTTCCTTGGCAACACTGTTGCCATGCATACACATCCATAGATACGAGTTCAGCGGGTCTTACCCCTCGCCGAGGAGGGCGAGGAAGTAGGTGATTGGTGAAGTGAACTCAAGGGATAATTGATTTGATCGGAATACATCAGGAAACAAAGCATGACATCACCATTGTGGGGCCGTAATCCTTAATTTTTCAACGGGTTGATGCCAAAGTCAAGTTCCAGGAACTTTTAGAGCTTGGTACTCGTACTGCATGGTACTAAAAGCTTCCTGTTGTCCCGGAACATTCATGATGCAGTGGAAGTAACTGCGCTACACCTGTAATGGAGGTGCTGAACTGAGACCATCCAAAAATTTCATTAAAGCTACCAAATATTATCATCAACGGTGTTTTTAAAATCAGATACATTTTGGATGAGAAAGAAACTAAAAGTTTTGCTAAGTGTAACACTTAGCTATGAGGACATCCAGGGCATATCGGGTTAGATTGACCTAAGGGACAGGTGACCCCCGTGGATAAGACACATCTAAGTTTGTGTAAAAAAAAAAAGTATTAAAAAATGAATAATAAAGCTCAAATTTTGCTACTTAAATGCCATATTTGTCTGTGGTGTCAGATGTGGGATCCTGTGTGGCCTTCCAGTGTGTTTTGTCTTTGAATGATGTACTGGACATAAAACCGAGGGAAATACATATCTACTTTTGCTTTAAAAAAAAAGGTTGAATTTAGCTACTAAAAGTCTATATTCATCAGTGGTGTCAGAAGTGGGATGCTTAACTTTGAGGCCATCCAGAGCGCATTGAGTTGGAAGGATTTTGGTCGCCTGCATGGAATGTGGGATGATCTCCAGAAGGCAGCGGTGAAGTGTAATGATGGTGGATGTTATCTCCTTTGGTGTCAGAAATGAGACTTACCCAGTTTTCTTCCAGAAAAGGCTGTATTAAAGCATATTCAACACTAAAATATTCTATAAATATACCAAATATCCTAAAAAAAAATTCCCATGAGTGGGCACTATTCTGTATGTGATCTGGTTGTATACTCTCCGGTGTCAGAAGTGGGATGCCACATTTGGGGAAAAAAAAGGAGATCAGAACAGTGGGGAACCCTCAAATATGCTATAAACCCACCAACGTTGTAATGTAAAGTGTCAATCCAAGCATTTAAAATGTAAAATCGTGTGCATGTAAGGTCGCGATTGGTATAAAGGAAATGTAGCGATCTGTCTAAACATGAAATGCACCACGTGTGTTTGTGTTCATGTACATGTGACACGGGATCACGATGTGGGCAGATGTTTGGTGAAAAGTAAGCTCTCGTCAACATTCTGCCAATACCTTAAGCTTCTTATGGACTCACATACATTGTGCTCACATTTGACCCGCACATATTATCGTTTGCAGCTTAAGACATCGTCAGGTTGTGGACACCTTGTGTTGTGTGACGTCGTCACCTGTTAGAAAAGGTTCGGTGGGCTGGCTTTCGATTGGTACCCGATCCCCGACACGCGACACTGGACAAGACGTGCGGGAATCGGGTCGGTCGCTGTTGGGTTTGATCACGTTTCCAGTTTAACCCAGTTTAATCAATTCCTCTCAGACAGTCGATAGTGTGTCGATGTCTTTCACGGTACAATATCGATACACCGAAATCTGGCTATTCTTTGGTGTCAGAAATGGGGATGGCTAACCACATTTCGCCCACAAGAAGATAGGCTTCTCTATCCTGAAGGTTTCTTCAGATTTAAGCCTTAAAGCACTAACTAGGCTTCAGTCGTAGTCTTAAGTGTTCGGGAGGTTTTATGTCTTGTTTGTCTTCAAATGAGTAGTCTCGATTTACCAAAGGTGACAAGAAAAGGCTTCATCTCGTCATGGATTTGTCGCTACAGGCCTCATTGTTTATTCTATCCAGGAAATGCTTGCGCTGTATGTGAGTTCAAAACTTTTGGTTTGCTCGACTCAGGAGAATTTGTTTACCCGCTTCGACAAAGGCTTAATCCTGGTTTTAATATAGCCTTAGCCAATATGTGTAAACAAGCTCCGTTTTAATATTTAAGTCACATTTTAACGCTATTAACTGTCATCTAAAACTACTGTAAATATAAATAAATAAATAGAAAACTAGGGATGGGCGAGTAGCGTTACCAGGTATCGGTATCGGGCCAATGCCATCCTTATTTCAAGGTATTGGGTACTCGTGAAGGCTGAAGATACCAGCCACCAATACTTAACACAAAAACAATGCTTAAAGCAAAAATACTCACCTTTTGAAGATACCTGATCTAGACTTTATTACTACCACTGGTGATCTGATTACACTTTTGGTATCAGAAGTGGGATTGTTAGCCACGGTGTTCAATGTATCAATTATCACGTGATTGCTGGATTCTGTCATATGTTGGGTCATATAGCGTGACAAAGCATGCTACGCCAGTGAATGTTATTTGGGTACGCCTTGGTGTCAGAAGTGGGCAGTTGGCTACATTTTTACTTCCCATCATAGATCCTGTCACAATGTGGTGTTTTTTAAAAATGTATTCAGTGTTATTTGCATACTGATGGGTTGAATGTCCCTTTTTTAAATATTACTTTTAAAGCTTATCTTCCCCTTAAAATTGGCATTGAGCTCCACTTTTTTTGGGCCCTTCCAACGATGAGGTCACCTTTTTTGGCGAGTAATATTGACGCGTGGGAGCTAAAGTGTCTCCGGATTAAGCATTTTCCCTCTGATTCCATAAGAATATGAGAAGGAGAGGGTACTTGGAAGTCCAGAAGCTTTCAGACTAATAGACTGCCTCATAGCCTCACATGTCCTGCCAGCAAGGAACCATACCAAATAGCATGACCCCCATTGCAAGAAAATAGACCATGTATCAATAGTTGATACAAGCAGCTAAGCTTTTATTGCTAAGACGCACGACTTGTTGATTGATCAACAACATGTTGATTAGATAGTTATCAGAATCAAGAATCAAAATCAGAATTGTCTTTATTTTGCCAAGTATGTCCAAAAACACACAAGGGATTTGTCTCCGGAAGTTGGAGCCGCTCTAGTACGACAACAGACAGTCAATTGACAGAGAACACTTTGGAGACATAAAGACATTGAGAAAAACAGTCACTGAGCAATAGAGGGTTGCTAGTTATCTGGTAGTGCCGGTACTATTTATTTGTTTATCTATTTATTGCCAATTGTGCAAAAAGAATAAATGAATCAATACATTGATATTTATCGGTATACGATCGGGCTATTTATCAGTGTATCAATATCTCTCGGGTCATGAACATGTCTATTGAGGTATAAATATCTTTCTGAAGGTGTATCAAGCTATGTACTGTATCAATGTAATAGAGGTACAAAATAGTGTGTATTTTTTGACGTATCTTATGCCTTAATGTATTGATGCGCCAATATCTATCGATCTATTAATCTATCAATCGGTGTATCAATTGATCTATCAATATCGATGTACTGTATCTATCTACAGGTGAATCTTTCCATTTATATCAAGTTATCTATTGATTTATGGATCTATTTATCTGCGATCATTGATATGTATTCAGGATTCTAAAACCACAACCATTAGCATGTCAATGGCTTTTTCCATCATACTTTAGCATTAAGCTAGTGAGCCGTTCTTACTCATATCTCAAGGCAGCACTGTAACTGCTTTTGACATTGAGGCACACACGTACAGTTTTCCCATGTGTCTGATTGTAACGGTGGGAATCAGGCGGCACGGGGTGGGCGGGCGGCAGTAAAGTGAAGGTGACCTTGCGCTCGGCCCCGGTTGATAAGCCATAATGTCGTCTTTTTTATGTGATGCCACGTTCTCCGAGGAGCCTCTGCTGCGGCTCTGAATGCCTGATCAATACACTAAATCACAGCAGCTCATTATAGCACTCTTGTGTTGTGTGTGTGTGTGTGTGTCTCTTGAGTTGTTTTGTGTGCGGTTGTGTTTTATGCTGGTCTTTACGAGGTGTGCGAATGAGCCTTTTGCATGCTTCAGTGCATATTTTATGTTTATATGTGGTGCTGTTATTCGCTTGGTTCGAAGCTCATCAAGTACCCATCAAATTAAGGAGATTTGTCCAGGTTAACATTTACAGACACACTCACCTCTGTTGACATGGTGGTATGTTTTTTATTTATTTATTTATTTATTTTTTTAAACTTTTAATGTCATTTTTTGTTGTTGTTGTTGTTGATTTAAATAATGGCAGCAAAGCCGCTTGACCTTTTCACAGTAAAGTGGTTTGTTTTCCCACATGTACACGCATGAGTGCACGTACACTTACTGGACACAACATCAGGGACCCCTGCAGAGTCAAATGAGATCCAAGGACTAAATATCAATACCACGATATGGTTATCGAACATGGGACTGTATCGATTCCATCGTCCAGTATTTGGACATTCTGTATTAGCTTTTATTTGGGAATGTATTATGAAATACATGTCATTTTTATATTCATTTGTGGGTTTTTGTTGTTTTTTGTTTTTAAATACTATCATGTTTTGGATAAAAATAAAAATGCTGAATTTGGATTTAAAAAGCCGGCACGGTGACCGACTGGTTAGCACATCTGCCTCACAGTTCTGGGGACAAGGGTTCAAATCTCGGCCCCGCCTGTGTGGAGTTTGCATGTTCTCACCGTGCGTGGGTGGGTTTTCTCCGGTTTCCTCACACTTCCCAAAAACATGCGTGGTAGGTTGATTGGAGACTCTGAATTGCCCGTAGGTGTGAATGTGGGTGCGAATGGTTGTTTGTTTCTATGTGCCCTGCGATTGGCTGGCGACCGGTTCAGGGTGTACCCCGACTCTCGCCCGAAGATAGCTGGGATAGGCTCCAGCACGCCCGTGACCCTAGTGAGGATAAGCGGTAGAGAAGATGGAATGGATGGATTTCCCAAAAAAATAATTATGGTCAATATTGCATATTGATCATAATGTGACAGCGACATTATGCTTGTTCCAACTTTGTTTTTTAGAAAGTCTTTTACTTATTTATTATGATAAATACTATGTATTTATTTATTCATCTATTTTTTATTCGCTGGACAGTGACAATATGGTTAATGTGTTTCTACCAGTTTGTACTTCTTCAGCTACATTTTAAATATAATTAATTTCATTTATTATTTATTATTATAAATTCTATGTATTTATTTGCTTCTTCATTTTCTTTACACATTACTTATTTAAATGTATTTTTTATTAGACAGTGACAAAGTTCTTTGTATTTTTATTAGTTTGCCATTCATTTAGCTACATTTTGAGATATTTAAATTTAAATTAGCTTATTATTCATTATTATCCATCCATCCATCCATTTTCTGAGCCGCTTCTCCTCACTAGGGTCGCGGGCGTGCTGGAGCCTATTATTCATTATTATGAATAGTATTTTTCTTTACATATTTTATAAAGTTTTTCACTGGACGGCGACAATAGGCTCCGTTTAGTTTCAATTTAATTTATTCAATTTAATGTATTTTATGTATTTATTTAGTGTGATATTTAGGATGTATTTATTCCTATATGTTATAAAAATGTCATTTATTTTTTATGTTTATTTCTTATACTTAAGTATTATTTTGATTCAAAAGCCTTTTTTAAGTCACAGATCAGGGATCATGATGTATGTTTTTTGTCCTAATGTATCGTGATACTGTAGTCTACTCATTACCAAAGTATCAAGCTAATATCGTGACGCAGGTTACTCCCTATTATTTAACTACAGTCAAAGGCAAAACAAAGGATTTTTTTTGTTGTTGTTGACAGCCAGCTTCTCCATGTCGTACAAAGTAGTGATACACGTAGCTTGGAGCGGGAACGTCTTAAAAATGACGAGAAAATCCAAATCTGGTCGTTAATCTGCTTGAGCTCCACCGTGGGCAGATGTTGGAGAGACTCTGCGGGGATCACAGGTCAGCAAAATAAACAGACACGGAGGCGGGAATAAGAAACGGAACCTCATTTGCGTTGTTCACATAATCTTTTCTGCCCTTGCAGCCACCTTGTCCAAATCATCCCGTCACTTGTCTTCAATCCACGGCAGCCATCTGCGCTCCGTGTTGTACAAAGACACACGTGTACGACATTCATCCATGCTGTCAAAATGTTGATGTTCTGTAAAGAGAGAGTTCAGTTCTATAAGCATGATTAAATTTTTTGTGTGTGTGATTCTAGCATACTGTCGAAGGGCGCCAAAATTAATAAAGACAAAACATGATAATACCGTAGAACCAGAAATAGAAACTTTGCAATTCTATCCTGGCTGCTCAGTACATAAACTCGACAATAATATTAGTCATTTGTTGCAAGCAGTGCCCTTATCTTTGAAAATGGGTCTCATTTGGGCAAATTCCCTGGTCGGAGTTTGTTAAATGTGAGCCCAGAAATCTTCCCAAAATGGCTACTTCAAACCAAAAAGGCCGCCTTGCTGTTCAATTTCGGGCATGGGATGTGGCGTCTTTTTCGTGCATCCTGTCATGTTAGAGCGTTCCACCCAATTGCATGTGGATTGGTGAAACTAGTGACGACAACTTTACAGTTTTTTGTTTTTTTGTTTTTTAATAGAGAATTTGCCCTCAAAATGGCCAACTTCCTGCATGTTTCACAGTGTAGCTTCTCCAATGAGTTTTGTGCGTCTTGTCATGCTGAATATGCGTGCCAGACGTTGTGTGGCTCAGACACACTAGTGGCGGGTGCTGTTTTCCCTGCGGGGTTGCTACTGGGGTTCTCTAATAATGTTGCAATGCAGCATGTGGTCTGTCTTTCCTATCAAATCTACACTTCAATTAGTCCCGATTAGATTGTTTAATCAGAGTTGGCACATTGTCTGCTGGCTGATAAACTGGCAAACTTCACTGCAGCTGCTGACAGGGACATCAGATAAGGCAATAGTCAATCACAAACAACCGAAAACGCCATTGTTCAGTCTGATTGAAACGACAAATTGACCTTTCCCGAAGCGAGGACCCACCTGCATGTCCATATTGACTCCATGTACCAACAACTTCAGATTTGTTTTAAGTCGACACTAGAATTTACACCGATTTTATCGGCCTGATCGGTACCGGCCGATAATTTGATCGATGGCTGATCGGCTTTAATGTCATAATTCGCCAATCCGATCACTGACTCCGCAAAAGACACTGACTCCGCGTTGCCATCGTGCACAGTATATTTGAATCCAAAAGCTAGTTTATTTTTAGCCTTGTCGTGTGTCTTTTGACGTAGTACTTTAAATATCTGACGGCCAATAAAGTTATTAAAAAAAAAAAAACATGTCGGCAGTGTGTGACAGACAACACGTCTTAGACAGACAACACGTAATGCCGGATCAGACTACAAGACAAATTTGCTCTTTCACAATTGCACCATGTCAGACTACTGCAATAAACTCTTGTATTCCGATACCACCGCATCCCGTTTTTTTACGATCAATCGTTACCGTGGCGACGACAAGAGTGGATCGCGCCGACTGTATTCTACGGACAAAATGGTTGAAAACGTGCTTTGGTGGTCAGCGGTGCCCACGACAGGAGAGGACGTTCGTTTAAGGCTTGCTTGAGGTATGTTCACGTACTTATAATACGATACGGCTCGCAAGCAGGCAACAAAACGTTATGTAGCCGAGCAAGCTAGTGCTACCACTAACGGTTATACGTAAACATGCCGCCGTTCTTTCGAATCATGCTCTAATGTTTCGGTGTGGGTGAAGTAATTTAATTACAGTAAGTTAGCACCCATTATTTCTGTCATGTTGTAATGTTGGTTTGACCTGACTGATTAGAATGCAGAGATCTGACTAGAGCAGGGATTTCCAACCTTTATCGAGCCGAGGCACATATTTTACAATTGAAAAATCTCACGGAACACCAACAAACAAAAATGTCACATAAAGTGGATACATTAATTACTGTATGTACTTCCTGCCATCTAATAGAAGACCATTAATTTGTTCTGTCTGTCACTATGCATCACTGGCATAAATAGATGAACAAAGATACATTATTTATTGTAAATATAATTTTTTAAACAATGAAGTACACAAGTATATACAGTAAATGAACAGGTCATTTAAATACACATTCTTCCATCTTGTGATCGGATCGGTGATCGGTTATCGTTTTTTAAACTCGCTGATCGGTGATCGGCCCCAAAAATCCTGATCGTGTAAAGCCTAGTCGACACTAAAGTGATGATAGTCGAGTTGACGTCAACTAATCGATGTCATTTATCTTTTTCAGACGTCAACTCGGTTGCACAGACCCCCATCCCCTGACTAGTTTCTCCAGTCACATTCAGATACCTTCATGGGCTCGCAGACAGTTGGAATTTATAAAACTACTTCACATAACACAACTGCAGGGTTGCTTCTCACTTCAGTAAATGATAATAGTATATACGGTCATGCCTTGAGATACGAGTGACTCGACTTCAGAGTTTTTGGAGGTTCCACGTGCTCCAATGTTGTCTGAATTTCGTATAGTAGGTTATGGCACCGAGGGGCACCCGCCATTGACTCCAGGTGTGCCTCAAGTGGTCCGTTTTTTTTCTGTAAACACTGCAGCCACACCCTCCAATCTTCTCAAATTTTATACGGCGGGTTACAGCACCAGCGAGCCCTCGCTTGCATTTGGCCATAGTCGTATAGTTTTAATGAAATGTCAATTCTTATCAAGCTATTTGAAGCCATAAAACTGGCTTTTTTGTGTGGAGATTCCCTACTGGCATCTCCCACGTAAGCGACACACTCATCTGAGTGAAAGACTGCACAGGATTCGGGTTATTCTTTCATAGGCAATAAAAGTGATAGGTGCATGAAACGGCTTTTTCCTTCAGCACACAAACACACGCACAAACACACATAAGAGCTCCCACACGTATAGTATATGGATGATCTCTTCCCGAGTAATACCTCCTTTTGATAACGGGCCGAGGTGTGACATTCGTTTTCTCTTCGTGGCAAACAAAGCATACAGAAAGATTGTGTTGCAGTAAGCCATGTTTTCTGACAGTCTTCTGATTAACCCTCTTAATATGGGTAATTTTTATATACAGTAATTTGATCGATAACGGTAAAGACATGGCTCACTGAAGTTCCTTTTGAAAATCAATGAATTTTACTGATATGAGTATTTCAATTATTGACAGTTGTTATCCATCAAAGGCCATAATTGTTCTTGAGAAAAAAATATTCTAAAGTAATATTTTTCTAACTTTTAATGCCAAAATGTTTTTACCGTCAGGTGTCTGAAATGAAGTGTCATGATTTGCAACGTTTCCTGAAGATTACATTTTGGGATACAGTATGTAGGATTTTTCTCATATTGCTTGAATGCCTTTTTTACAAAAGAACGGAGACAATTGCATCTTAAGAGTTGCTTTTTTCAGTTCTTTTACAAGTGGTCCTTCTTAAAAAAATTGCTAAAACAGATTTTTTTGAGTGTCTTTGCCATTATTGGTCAAATTATATGAAAATGACCAATACAGTATAAGCACCAGTGGTAGAACAGTGTTATTGTTTTGTTCCAGGGTTGTACTCACTCCCCCCAAAAAGTGAATGAGGGAAATTTAGTCATGTGTTCTCATACACTTCTGACTGACCCTCAAACACCGTTATTATCATTGTGTTTCAGTTATATGTTGCAGGGATGACTGACAAGAGGCGAGTGTGGTGAATGACCAATGTGCAAAACTTCGAACCACCGGAAAAGTTGGAAAGGATTTATAGAATCAATTTAAGATCAACTGCGACAGGTCAATTCAAAGCCAGGGTACAGAGCGGTTCACTTCACAGTCGAGAGGGTCAGGCTTTGAAGATAGGGAAGTTGTCTTGGACCAAATTGATGCAATGTTCCGTAATCCACAGACAGCAGGTCAGGAAATTCTCAGATTTCACTGTTGACATAATCCACAATTCCCAGAGAGCAGAAACGGGGAAACTCACGCCTTGTTGACGTTGTAACAGAATCCCCAACAGCCACGGGGGACAGGAACAGGAAAACGTTATAAGGCAGAACATCTTAGCGTCTTGTAGCTATGATTGTTCGACATTCTGACATTGATTGCATCGTTAACAAAGCCTTAAATAGGGGCTGTATCACTCTGGCTAGTAGAACGTGATTTGCTGACAGATTGGCTGTCTGTCATGACATAAATGGAAGACAGTGACAATGGTTGTACCTAATGAATCCACTGAAAGAAATTAAGTAAACTCCTGTTACGTATATCTTTAATATATTGCAGGGATTTCCCTCATTTGTTGGAGTGGAGGGAGTGCATACACTACATTCATGCCTGAAACAGATTAATGACAGTAAATGAATTGTATTAAGAGGGTAACTCAGACAGATGTGAGAGTACAGGTACATTCATCTCCAAAAGACATTAAGGATAATAAAGAAGTTCTATTGAGAGTCAATCAGAAGGATTTAAGAAACTGTCTCAATTTCCCTCATTCGTTTAGTTGCGGGAGCGCTTATGCAACATTCAACACCTAATTACGGAGTTGCATGAAGGGGGTCAATCAGCGGTGACATGAGAAAACATGCATAAGTGTTTGAGGAAATGAGCTTGTAACTACACGCACACACACGTACAACAACACATCAAAGGCGACGAAGGACACGAGTCAGCACTTTTTCTCCGCTCTCTCATTTCATGTTTCACTTCCTGGGCAACGGTGGGAATGCCATTGCCACTCCCAGTTGAAGTTTTTTTGTCAAAATAAACATAAGACAAATTATATCACAACAACCACATAGATTTTGCGTTAGGGAAGTCTGTTTAGCGTCATGCTAATAAACAATGCAAAATGCCATGGACAGGCGTACGAAAAGCATCTGTTTCGCTGTGTTATAACCATTGAAGCAATGGGATATTTGAACATAAACTGTGCAGCAACACGTGTAGACAGACAATACAACAATACTCACAGACATATACACTTTATCCTTTTTAAAACATTACTAATATTACTGCAGCTTACTGAGTAAGTTTTGAAACTCTTCTTCATGTGTGTCTCAGTGTGTATTATACTGCCCCCATGTGGCATAGGCGTGCTCACCAAAAGGAGCAACACAATGTCCATTGAATTGAAGTAGAAAATGTGTCAAAAAGCATTCAGTTCTTTACAGTCTATTAAATTATGTCTTTGCTGTAAGTACAATATTATCAAGTGTTATAGTTCTTTTTTATAAAACATTTGAAAAAAAATTTTTTAGCGGGGGAGCTGGAACAGAGTAATGGACTTTTTTTATTCACTTGCTGCTACGTGAATCCATTAAGGCATCGTAATAGCACACACAGAGAAGCGGTTCTTGTTTAAATCAGTGATTCCCTGTACTGTATGTTCTCCCTCATTTGTGTATGATCTCGAGCGTCCTTTTAAGGTTCACAAGGGCCGCATCCTAGATATGCAGATGATGAAAAAAGAAGCGATTCAGCTTAATGAAGAATGAAGCAGTGGCATTGTGTGTTGCGCGTGCATGTGTGCGTTCCAGCACTGCGTTATATCTGCATGAGTGCTTAAAATGCTGCAACTCCTTCTCCTCCTCCTCCAACCCCCCGTCCAGTTTAGCCCAAAGGCATCCACGTTTCCATGTTGCCTGGCTTTGCCTCATTTCTCAGCGACATCACACATAAGCCAAGGAGCCCAAACACACGCACGGCGCATTGCAGCATGTCATTGATTGTACTGCGTCGATATGTGCGTCCTATCATCCTTTTCTGATTTTAAAAACCAAGCAAATGTGGCAAAAGAGCAACCATTGATGACAAGCTTTATCAGAAATCATTGTGACATTTTTTTGTCACTTTTACATTAATGTAATGTTTCTTCGCTTGTTTTTATCACTTTTGAAATATTGCATATGTTTATTAATTTGCAACATCTCAATTTTAGTTTGTTACTTTAACAATATTTATTTGTCATCATTTTTAATTAGATTTTATTTTATTTTAGCTGAATTGTATTGTAATTTGGATGGATTTTTACAATGATTTCACTTTTTAAATTCACCGTTATTATTTTACTTATTTTACTTTACTTTATTTATTTTTATATTTTTTCATTCATTTAACAATATTATTATTTTTCTATTTACATTCATTTTAGCTACATTTTTGCTAAACATTATTTAGTGGTTATTTTTACATTAATTTATCAATGTTTTCAAAATATCTTAGCTATTTGTTCATATTTTTCCATGAAATCTAACCCAACTTTAGTCTGTTTAATTGTTTGGATATATATATTTTTTTTTTTACATTGATTTTCCGCTATATATTTTTGATTGCTTTATAAAATCCCAAAACTGTCAACAACAACGGATCGGAAGGAAAGAGGAACTACTCGGCATGTGTGCAATGCATTGTGGGTTTCCGAGGTTAAAAGCGCTGTTGCTCGTGTGGCTGGCAACTGTTTTGACATCAGAGCGTGCCCCCTTCATTTAGACAGTAGCGCAAGATGCCAGTAATGACATCATCTGCCAGACACACACACACACAAACATTCCTGTATGGAGTTCAGGCTCCATCTCATAATGCCGCGTAAAGTATGCGAAGCTTGCCCGATGACAGTGTGCAAAAGGGATTTTCACTACGAGTCCATTAGAAGTCGCCCGCTGTGAGCGCCTGTGACTGGACTTAATGAAAGGGAATCAATATGATGTGACATTGATTGTGGGGCTGTACAGGAAAGGAGGGTTGTTCTGAGAGGGTGTTACGTGTGATGGTTGCATAGTTTGTTTGCCTTGTACCCATTGAGATCGGTTTTATTTGGCATGCTTCCTTCCAGGTTATTGCCATCCACCTTCAACGCTTCTCAGAGTTGGTGCACCCCTATCTGATTCACCACAATTCCCCAGTTCACCCCTAAAATTGTCAAAAAACAAAACTATTATAGGTTCTTTGATTTTACATCATTTAAAAAAAAGAAGCCTTTCACAAACTTTTAAGCCACGTATCGCCTTTATCACACCGACAAAGTTGGCGCACCCTTATCAGAGTCACCGCAACCCTCCCGATCAGCCTCCCAAAAATGTAAACACAGCTCGTTTAGCTTAAAACCAAATTAATTTTACGTTGTCGAAGGGCCTTTTCCAAACTTTTTCAGCCACACATCCTCTTTAACACCCCGACAAATTTGGCGCACCCCTATACGAGACATAACAACCCTGCCTCCTCTCAAGAAAAATCAAAACAAAGCCGGTTTAGTTACCTAGTTACCTTGATTGTACATCATAGAACCGCCATTCACAAATGTTTTAAGCCACGCACCCCAACGAATTTGCCCCGTATTACATACATTCGCAACACTCTGACTTAAGCCTAATGTTATGCAATGACGTATCGTGTAACTTCCTTTGTTTGGCCGCAAACACATCCATGCTAAGTTGTGCTCCACTGACGAATCACTTAGCGAGGCATTAGCCTAATGCGTTTCACTGGGAAGGCACCGCGGTGGCGACTAATGACTTCCGGGTGGTGTCGTTAAACTCGAAATGGGTGCGCGGTCGTAGACAAGCACACAGTGCATCTCCCACCGGACACATTCTGGACAATTTGCAAGCGGAAGTGAAAAAGCACATGGAGAGTGTGGTTGCGCTACCTACCGGAGAAATTGATACGTTGAACCCACCCACCGTTGAACTCATGGACAACAAAATGGAATAAAAAATAAAATAAAATAAAAATAGATACAATAGAAAAGAAAAATACCAACTGTCAGTTTGATGAAAGCGCTTCGAGGCTGAAAAAGTTTGGGAAAGGCGGTTCTATGACGTAAAATCAGTGTAGTTAAATGCTAAACTGGGTTTATTCAGATGTTTTTGGCACTTTGGGAGGTTTGGGGTTTCTCGGATAAGGGGTACGCCAACTCTGTCATTTTAAAGGGGTTGCAAGGCTTAAAACATTTGGGAAAGGCTGTTCTGTGACGTAAGATCGACATAGCATTACAATAAATTTGTTGTTTTTTGTTTTAATATGTTTTAGACGGTGAAGTAGGTTTGTCAGGAATAGGGGTGCGTCCCCTCTGTCGCAGTGTTAAAGGGGTGCGTGGCTTAAAAGTTTTGGGAAACACAGTTTTATGACTTAAAATCCAAATGTTGTTATAAATTAAACTGGTTTTGTTTGAATGTTTTTGGGCACTTTGGGATGGGTGCACCAACATTGTAGGTTTGTTTTAAGGGTGTGCGCAGCTCCAAATTTTGGGGAGAGGCTGTTATTTGGCCTAAAGTCAATGTAGCTGTATGCAAACAGGCTTTTTGGTAATATTGGCATTAAACCTTTAATCTCATGCACCCTTTGGAGGGTGTTCACACACTCCCAGGGGTGCACACCCCACAGTGAATGTAACTTGCCGGATTGAAATAATAAGTCTGAAAGAAAGCTGATGAATTATACATCACAGAGTCATTACAGTTATCCTGAAACAAATAAAATCATTTAAAGGACTATATTTATTTTCAAAACCAAACAAGTCCACGTCACTGGGGAAGCATTTGTTACAATCTGAGAGAATTTTAAAGGATTTAGTGATTGCGTTGATGGAGCTAAAATTCAGCACCAATTCCATGTGCAACTTTTTTTATGGTCTTTTCTCTCTGCGGCGCATGGGGATTATTAGGCTTTTAAAGGCGTTACTTCCTTGGGGCTTTCATGCGTAGACTTGATAAAAATTATTCACAGGCGCATTAAAACTCTGGCGAAGGCTTGTTACATCCGCACAAACATACACGAGCACCTGACATGTAGCATAATGTCGCAGCGTGTTCAACTTTGGAAAAAGTCTGCACTGCGGAAGTAACTTCAGAAATTTAGGGGCGCTAAGGCGAGGATTTGAAAGTTACCCCCTGCAGTTTTAAAGCTATTTTCTGGATCGTCACTGGTTAATTCAAGGCTGCTTTGTGGGCTCACAAGTGGACTTGGCTGGTGTTACCTGGCTTTTGGAGTCACTCACACAACTTTACAAAAGAAGTTAGGATTGTCTCTTTCAACACACCCACAGAGTTGGCGCACCCCCATCCGAGGCACCACAACCCCCTGCCCAGCAAACAAAATCAAAACATAGCCCATTTAGCATAAAGATATGTTGATTTTACAACAATCTTTCGCAAACATTTTAAGATGCGCACAACACACAAAGTCAAATCAAAATAAAGCTTGTTCAGCAAATAGCTACGTTGATTTTATGTTGTAAAGCAGAACGTTTTAAACCACGGACCCCCTTAACACATCGACGGTTGGCGCACCCGAATAGGGAAAAATCCAAACAAACCCTGTTTAGCGTACTGTTATTTTGATTTTAGCATGGGATAGCCTTTCCGATTTTTTTTTTTAAGCCGTGTATTCCCTTTGACCCACTCAAAAAGTTTCTGCACCCTACTCCATCTCAACTCAAACTCCAGTGCACCAACAAAAATCCCAACAAAACCTGGTTACCATTTTATGTCACAGAACAACCTTTCCCAAACAATTTTACACCGCAAACCCCCTCAACACACCATCAAAGTCAGCGCATCCCAATCCCTGGCAACTCAATCTAATTTACACCCAAAAAAAAAACATTTAGCATACAGCTACATTGATTTTACATCATAAAACAGCCTTTACCTTAAGTTTGAATCTGCACACCTCCTTCAACACCTGAACAAAGTTAGCACACCCCAATCCCTGGCAACACAACCCCATTCCTGCCAAATAAAAGCCTTTTTAGCATATAGCTACGTTGATTTTACATCATTAAGAGCCTTTAAGAAACTTTTTCAAACTCATTCACTGCCAGCCTTCCCAGTTAACATGGATATTTGACTTCTAAAGCCGTTAGTGGCAGTGAATGTGTTAAGCCACACCCCCTTCAACACCCCAACTGAGTTGGCGCTCTCCTATCTGAGGCACCACAAAACCAGCAAAAGATCCAAACAAACTCCATTTAGCATACAGTTACATCAATTTTACATTAAGCTGTCCAACCCCTTTGACACACTGACAAAGTAGGCGCGCCCATTTTTCTCCAACCCAACCCCATTGCCACTGAAAAAAATGCCAATAAAGCCCATTCAGCATGAAACTACATTTTTATGGGATGGAACATTCTTTACTAAACGTTAAGCCGCGCCTCCCTTATCAGCACACTTGTACTCTGCTTTTTTTTACAACATCAATGGTACCCTCGTGGCCGGCACGGTGACTGACTGGTTAGCACATCTGGCTCACAGTTCTGAGGACCGGGGTTCAAATCCCACCCCCGCCTGTTTGGAGTTTGCATGTTCTCTCTGTGCCTAGGTGGGTTTTCTCCGGGCGCTCCGGTTTCCTCCCGCATCCCAAACACATGCATGGTAGGTTGATTGAAGACTCTATATTACCCGTAGGTTGAGTGCGAATGGTTATTTCTTTCTATGTGCCCTGCGATTGGTTGGCTACCGGTTTAGCGTGTACCCCCCCCTCCCGCCCGAAGATAGCTGGGATAGGCTCCAGCACGCCCGCGACCCTCGTGAGGAGAAGCGGTAAAGAAGATGGATGGATGGATGGGTACCCTCGTGTAAAATATTAAACAGCATGACTATTTTCCCCCCCATGTTTCGGGTAACTGTGCCAATCATCTGTTGCTGCTCCTCCGGTGCCAGCGAGGCTCATGCATTTATTCATGCTCACACATCACTGATAGAAGGAGGGAGGGAAGGATCTCATTAGCAAAGAAAGCAGCTTGTCTCAGGCAGTAAACAGAGTTTGGTTCATAATCTCTCTCTCACACCCCCATTTTTTTACCCTCCAGAGGGAGACGCAGGAGAAGTGTATTTATGGTTCAGCGACTGCGTCGTGCAAACCAACTTCTTGCAACCGTCAAGTTTTGAAAGGGGCAAACTTTTGAAAAGAGGAAAAGGTGAAAAATGTCATGTTGTTGTTGTTTTCAGCGCATAGCTGAAGGCATACTCCCCCTCACAACCTGCCCCAAAACATCAAAACAAAGCCAATGACTATGGTGTGACAGTCCAAAAAAGTTGCCGCACCACTATCCCACCACCCCAATCACAACTCCGCCCAAAATAAATCCAAACCAACCCTTTTTAGCTACGTTGCTTTAATGTCATAGATTTAAGCCACGCACACCTGTTAACACCAAGACAAATTTTACACCTATGTTCGCAAAAAAAAAAAAAAAAACAGTTGAGTGTACGTCCTACAACACCTCTTCCCAAAATAATTTCAGACATGCTTCAACATACTGAATAGGCACACAAAAAAATCCAAACAACTACATTGCTTTTACATCTTCCAACAGGCTTTTTAAATCCTGCACCTTTTTCAACACACCGAAAAAGTTGGCTGGCTATACGCGTGCAGATAGCAGCAAAAGAGGAAGGATTGCTTACACGTTGGCCGCCTCTACCCCCACCTACACCACCACCTCCATCCCCCTCGTGTCCTGATAACATCATCCATCTGCGCCGGGAGGATGGGAAAGATGGAGTACCAGGAGGAGGAGGAAGAGGCATACATGTGCGGCGCTTTCTTGAAATTTACCTGGTATACAAATGGCTGTCACTGATAAAAACCTCAGGAGGGGGGGAAACAACAACAGCAGCCTAACGCATCAAGACACATTGCCACATTGTCATGGAGACATCTCCAGACAAACTTCCTTCCTACCTAAGCCATACCCTTGAAACGCAGATGGCCCAATCAGACCGCAGCACAGAGAAGACGTCCCACGTTTGTACCCCCACGGTGGTGATCTCACCAGAAAAACACACTTGTAGCAGTCCAACTTAGTTGCGCAAGTCTCGTATGATTTGCCGAAGCCACACATGATGATGACGGTTTGAGTTTTGAGGCTTTTCCGAACAATTTTGGTTGTACTCCAAATTGTTCTACTTTGGAAGTGTTCCACTTTTGCTCCTATAGTTTCATTGTCTCTATGTTCTATTTCCTGTTCACCGAGCCAAAGTGTCACGAGACTTGCTGAAGTCACGCATCATGATGACGGTTTGACATTTGAGGCAGTTTTTAACCAGAAAATTTAAGATAGAACTCCGAATCGGTCCACTTTGGGGGCATCTCCAGAAAATTTAGGTTGAACTTTGGATTGTTCCACTTTGAAGGCATTTGTTGAACTCCAAAATGTTCTGCTTTTGGCGTGTTTCCAGAACTTTTTTGCTGTCTTCCAAATTGTTTCAACATAAGTTTTTTTTCCCCCAGAACATTCAGGTTGCGTTCCACTTTTGGTGTGTTTCCTTAAAACTTAGATTTAAGTCCAAATTGTTCCACTTTGGACTGATTTTCCATAACATTTTGGTTGGAATCCAAATTGTTCCACTTTGGGGCATTTCCAGAACATTTGCGTTTCCAGAACATTTAGGTTGAATTCTAAATTGTTCCACTTTTAGGATGTATCGAACAGTTTCATTTCATTTTCTTGGCTCCCATAATTTACGTATCACTATAAATTCAATTTCCTCTTCTATTGTCTATCATCACATTTTTAAGACATATTCTTCCCAAAAATGTGGTTGAACTTCAAATTGTTCCACTTTGGGGGTATTCCATTTTTGCTTCCATCGTTTCCGTGTCACTATAAATTTCATTTCCTGTTCTACAGTTATGATCACACTTCTGAGGCATTTTCTCCACAAGAAAATGTGGGTTGAATTTCAAATTGTTCTACTTTGGGGGCGTTTCCATGACATTTTGGTTGGCCTGAGTTGAAAAAGTGCTGAGTCGGCAAAGGAAATTTTATTTGTACAGTTGTTGATCCCCTGACAGTGCATAATCTGTGCAGGAGTTATTTGAGAAGGCCATATGACAGGACATACAACAATGCCACTATAGCCATCTATTGAGCAGCTTTAAATATCCATCGATATCACAACCGCACGGCTAAATTTCTCTCGGGAGGGCAACAGCGGGAATGGCCTCGCTGGCTTAGAAGTTGAGCATTTATTGGTTAGCTTAGCATCGCTCTCATGAATCTTTAAGCTGCCCAGAGTGCTTTTATTGTGCTGCCCTTACTGTATAAACAGTGTGGCGAGTGCAACGCGCTTTGGTCAGCACATTACTCACATCCTGTTGGCGTCATGTTCATATATATATATATATATATATATGCTCCTACTGCTAAGACACATTTTCCATTGGGATGTTTGAATTAGCAAAAAAAAAAAAAAAAAAAGTTCCTTATGCGGACTGGCCAGTGCAGTTATGATATTTTATTATTAATTTTCAAAGCCGTGTTGTTGACACGGCCTTGTTGCCTGGCATGTTTGCGCCCAGGAAAAGACGTTCATAAATATTTCATAAGAGCCTGCTCAGCTTGCCTGCTTGTGCCCACAAACCAAATATTTCTCCAGCATCTTTTGAATAATAAAAAAAATGTCAATGTATCTACAGTATTTATATGGCTTTGCACAGGGGGGGTGGCTTTGAATGACATGTTTTCAAGAGTGTGCAGAATAAAAAGAGGGGCACACAATCAATTTTGCCAATGAGCTGGAAAGAAACAGGGTAGTAAGAAGATAAGAGTTGGATTATTGATTGACTGAAGGTGTTGACTACCATGTTAGCTTCTCAGGCTAGGTAGAGTCTTTTGTGTGTGTGTTGCATTTTAGCATTTTTTTTTTCTTTAAGTGGTTGATTTTATGTCATTCTTATGCGACAGTTAACTCTCTCTTCTCAGTAACATCAGCAAACCCGAGGTTGAGCGTCACTGTGTTTGTTTACGGAGCAGCCATGTGGCTGGAGCGCGGGGGCGTGGTATCAGAGGTATAACCGGGTCAAAGTCAATCTGCAAATGTACCAACTTCGGAGGTAGCATCGGATGCTTAACAAGGTCGCAGTTGACTCACCAATTTGCACCCCTCTGGAACAGCTTAGTGAATTTACTAGAGCATTCATTTGTATGTGCTACTCCTCCGGTGCTGCTTAGCCAGACGGACTCTTAAGTAAGTCATTTATTTGATCTCGTTCTGTCGCATTTTGTCCCAATTTCTAGGAATGAACTCAGACGGATCAATTCCGTAGTCTTTTCGTTTCGGGTGCTTTATAACGTCAATTATTTGGTCCAGACGACACCTTCGGAATGGAGCCGAGAGGGACGATCCGGACACTAAAACATTCCCTTTGCTGCTTTTTCTGTGGTTTTCTGGAAAGTTGCCATGTTGAGCCTCTATTTCAAACCTCACCCTTTGTTCATTCCCCCAAATACAGTACATGGAACGCATTAGGCTGGATTAATGAAGGGAGCCCGGCCGGGGTGGTCAATGAATTTACAGCGGTAATTCACTGGTTTAATAGTACTTTGTTAATGGGGTCATCACATTGCCAGATGATGAAATTGCGCACACACACACGGGAATCGATCTACATTACCATAAGCCATAATCGTCCGGATTGATTCCACAGCAAAAAAAAAAAAAAAGACCACCCCTGAGAAATGGCTTCATTTATGCAACACAAATTGAGGAATAACCGAGAGTTGTCTTTGTAGTTGACTCCTGGCAAGACAAAGGAAAGATCGACGTAAGTCGACCCACTAATTTTCTAAGGTTGAAGTTGACCTGCAAATTTACAGGTTTCAGAGGGAATATCAGAGTCATAAATGGGTTCGAAGTGAAACCGTGAATAGGCCGGCTTCTCAGGTAGTATGAGAGGCATAACAGGGTCAAAGTCTACTTGTGAATTTACCAACTTCTGATGTAGAATTAGAGGCTTAACATGGTTGAAGTTGACCTGTGAATTTGTTGGCTTCTGAGGTGGTAAACATTAAAGCCTCCAGGTTGAGCCAGGTAAGAGCCATGTCATGCTTAGGCAGTCGGTAGTACAGACAGACTGGTTCAAACTATCTACGCCACAAGTAATGGTCTGAAGTTGTTGGCCTTCCTTTCATTTAAGCCAATCAGGTGTCATCACTGACCCTAGCGTCACCCCTGCCGGGCCACTTGGAAGTCAAATCCATCTTAAGAAGACGACGTGTAAAGTGACTGCAGTCTTTGGGTGTGATGCCGGGCCAGGCCCGTGTTGTCCCACTTTGCTGATAATCGCTTTCACCTCATCAGCATTGAGTGAGTGACATTTCATCACCTGAGCCACGAAACCCCCCTTGTTTGCTTTCCATCCGGGTTGCGTAACACAAGGGATCGAGTCCAAAACAAATGTTTCGGTGCTGAACCTTTCAGACAGCATTGGGCTGCTGCCAGACATAAGCGAATGACTATTTGAAGCCACTTACACACTGCTTAGAAAGCTGAGAATTTTCAGGTTCCGGGTTTGAAGTCCACCCGCGAATTTGCCAGGTTTGGAGAGGGCATCAGAGGCATCCCATGGTCAAAGTCAACCAGAAAACTTAACTTAACGTGTGACATTAGTATCAGAGGCACATTAGGGTCAAAGTCGACTCGCGAACTTCAGGGTTCGTATCAGAGGCATAACAGGATTGATGCTGATAAGCAAATTTACCACCTATGAGGGTAGTATGAGAGGCTTATAAAATCAACCCACAAATTTACTGACTTTGCAGCTAGTATCCGATTTATAACAGGTTTGAAGTCGACCAGCGACTTTAGCGGCTTCAGAACTAGTATCAGAGGCATAACAGGATCGAAGTCGATATGCTGGCGGCTTAGGTAGTACTAGATAGGGGTGGGTAGTTTGACACGTGACACTCGCTTCTCCAGAAAGCAACGGTCATGCATTTTGTCCACACTTGATTGTGTTCTGTACAAAAGGCGACGACGTCTAAATGCTCGATCAACGGTTGTCTGTGCCAAAGAACGACTTCTTGGACCGGGCGCTCTACTTTCTTTCGAGAGTTACTAAGTCGACGTCCTCACAAACTGATTCCATAAAGCTTCTCAAGGACAAGAACTTTTTCTTTATCTTTAGATCCGTGGGAACAGAATCTGCGCCAAGGCAGACAGCAGCATTATGAGGAACTTTTAATATTATCTGAGATTCTGGTGCAGGGCAACAGTGGAGATAAATGTGAGTTTTAATTACACTTGAAAGTACTTTTTTTTTTTTTACAGCCAACGGGTGGAGCTATAATAGAATCACGCTGCTATATATTACAAACATGGTCCAAAAATAGATTTGTGCCCTTGTTAGCCTGTAATTTAAATGTCATTATAATCGATATACACTGCCATTTATTCAAAGTCTTAATGTCTTATTTAGATCCTTATTGAGGTCTTACCTTAAGAGGCAAATTAATCCACCTTTATATACAACACTTGGCATGTTTTATATTCATTTTGCATTCAACTACATGCCCGCGGTGCCATTTGTGCTCAGACCTCCACTCACTCTTTTGATGCACGTCGTTATTTCGTGCCTCTTTTATTTTGTTCCTGCAGATCTGCTGCACCCAACGGAAATCACCCGTGTCACTGTTGCACCTCAGCCATAATATGCAATTTGAAGCAGACCCTGTGTCAACTTTATTTAACGTTTGACATTGAATCTTTATCTTGTTATTGGGTTTAATAACCACATGATCAAATGAGAGATTTCATACTGAAGTCATTTTGTTTAAGCATCCCAGTAACTCTTGTGGCTTTTGTGACTCGTGGCTCCAGAGCCCCACGTGGCTCCTTCCTTCTGATGCGGCTCTCCTTGTCTTTGCAAAATAAATAATCAATATTCCATTTAAATTTGCTTTTATTTTAGTTTGTTCAAATTTTTAAGATAATGGTGCTCTTGTAAGATTAAAATAAAAAAAAATTGTTTTGTTTTTTTGTCACTCAAAATGTGTCAGAACTGCCGATCTGAGACTCCTGGCGCCAGGATTGATGGGGCTATTTGACCCCGAGCAGGTAAACAATGGGTAAAGCAAAGAAAAGAAAAGTTTCTAAAGAAAACAGAACGTTTTCAGGTTCAGGTTCAACATCGACACGGAAATGTCCCACACAAATCTTGTGGCACGGAGGTAGTATGAGAGACATGGTTGAAGTCGACCCCACGCATTTACCAACTTTCTGAGGTCATATTGAAATTGTGACCACTAATGTGTTATTTCTGTATTTTATTTTTTTTGCTGCAGATTCTGGCCATTATATCTATCCTGTTCATCGTCCTCTCCACCATCGCGCTGTCACTCAACACCTTACCACAGCTTCAGGTGACGGATGAGTTTGGCCACGCCAACGACAACCCTCAGCTGGCACACGTGGAAGCCGTGTGTATCGCTTGGTTCACCATGGAGTACCTGCTGCGCTTCCTCTCCTCGCCCAACAAGTGGAAGTTCTTCAAGGGTCCACTCAACGTCATAGACCTGTTGGCCATCCTCCCCTACTACGTTACCATCTTCCTGACTGAGTCCAACAAGAGTGTGCTCAAGTTCCAGAATGTGCGGCGTGTGGTGCAGATATTCCGGATCATGAGGATACTGAGGATCCTCAAGTTGGCCAGGCACTCCACGGGGCTTCAGTCTCTGGGTTTCACACTAAGACGGAGCTACAACGAGCTGGGGTTACTCATTTTGTTCCTAGCCATGGGTATCATGATCTTCTCCAGCTTGGTCTTCTTCGCCGAGAAGGACGAGGACGCCACCAAGTTCACCAGCATCCCCGCCTCGTTCTGGTGGGCTACCATAACTATGACCACAGTGGGCTACGGGGACATTTACCCGCGGACGTTACCTGGAAAGATCGTCGGGGGTCTCTGCTGCATCGCAGGGGTGCTGGTCATCGCCCTCCCTATTCCCATCATTGTCAACAACTTCTCCGAGTTCTACAAGGAGCAGAAGAGGCAGGAGAAGGCCATCAAGAGGCGGGAGGCATTGGAGAGAGCCAAGCGCAACGGCAGCATCGTGTCTATGAACCTCAAAGACGCCTTCGCCCGGAGCATGGAGCTCATGGATGTCATGGTTGATAAAGGAGAGGATACAACCTCCCTGGACAACCACCTGTCACCACGCCGCTGGGGAGGCTCCACCAGGTCGGCCGGCACGGAAAGCAACCTCAACTTGCCAGATAAGAGGACCCCGGAGAATACAGTGGGTCCGCCGAATTCCCCCCACCGGATCACCATCGGCACCACCGGGAGTCCACAGTGGACAAGTAGAACCCCGCAGCACCTCAACGTCCAGAAGCTGGAGGAGCTGTACAACCAGATGACCAAGTCGCAGTCCTTCACCAACCTCCACACGGCCAGCTCCATGAGCACGCTGAGCACCACCATTGCCGGCCCGGGCTCGCCTAAGAGATCCCACAGCCCCGAGACCACACTGAAGGAAGAGCTGGAGATGAAAGAGGTGGATGGAGCCAAGACCAGACACCTGCAGGTGCCTTCGCCTCTCCATCTTACCTCGGTTCAGCTTTCTAAAGACAACATCCTCAAAGACGGCTTCTATCAATCTGTCAACCGGGGTGATGGCTCGGAACTCCGTATAGATGAAGATGAGAGTTTCAGTAGCGCCGTGGAGAACATACAAAAATCTCTTCGCGGGAACAACCCTCTTAAAATCAAGGCGGGAAAGACATCCACAGAGGGCCCGCCGACGCCGCCCAGCACCTCGTCTCCTGGAGACATCAGCTCCAGCATCTTGGAGGAAGAGTCGCCAGAGGGGGAGACGTCGCCTCTAATGGCCAGCTCGGAGGCTCTCATCCGGGCCGCAGAGGACGACCACATGGCAGAGGAGGCCGGCCCGTTGGTGGACACCCCGCCCGGCGATGAGGGCCCATCCTCGGAGAAGCGCCTGATGGACGTGGCCGGCGCTACAGGCGTGCCCCAATCGCCCAGGAGCACGACACAAAACTGTAGCCAGGGTGTGGTCGGGGCCGGTGAGGGGGAGGCCGACCAAAACGGACACAAAGTGGAAAACCACATCTTCACATCTGACATCCACCTGATACCCGGAGACAGCGGGCTCTCGCCCACCTGCGAGACAAGCATGTGACTGCGAGAAAGTCCCTTGAAAGATGTTTTTGCATGGCATAGCAAGTCCCTTTTCCGACAAGAAGCCGCTGTCCAGAACGATTCCGTCCACCAATTCGTCCACCGGTGGAAACAGTTTCCCGTTGTACATAAAAGACTTGGAAAAAAAAACTTCATTTTCCAATGCGCAGATGAACTGATCTGTAAATTAGCATGCTTTTCAATTAAAGAAAGACTCATCTTTTTCGGTGCTTTGTTTGCTATGTAAATACTCGGACATGAAAGGCAAAGACATTGCACGTGACAAGAAAAAAGAAAGAAAGAACGGTACCGTTGTTAGCAATGTGAAAAACGGCAGAACAACCATTGTAGCGACCTATTTATTAAAAATAACATATCATTCATTACCTTTTGTGGAAAATGCAAAGTGTTCCTGTGATGATCCTGTAGTTTTTTTTTTTGGTGTGTAAAGTTCTTCAAGTTTAAGTTCTGCTATTCAATCACTGAATTAAGGAGTTAGCAAAAGAACAATCCAGTGTTTGGAAAAAAAAAAGTATATATCAAAAACATACTGTAATTGGAACGGACACATCAGCTTTTGGGGAGCTGGTGGTTTACTTGTTAGCACAGTTGTTTCACAATTTGGAGGTTGTAAGTTTGAGTCTCACAAAAATAAGAGCTTACAAAACCAAATAATGCAAGTGAAATATATTCATTTTTATCTCAAAATAACTGAATTTCCCTGTAAATCCAAAACACAATCAAAGTGTGATCAAAACTTGATCTGATCTTTTTTTTTTTTTTTTTTTTTTGGTCTTCAACTACAATTTTTTTCCACACAAACAAAATTTACTGCCTGGATTCAGCACCATAAAAAAAAACATCAGGACTCGCACTAGCCGTGCACATCCTTTTATTGCCGGAGATAAATCTCATGTACTCTCCAGCGTATTTACCTTTTAAAAGTTATTGTTAAATAAAATAGTTCTAGATTGGTTGTAGGATTTTTAAACAATAGCTAATAATTCAACAGTAGATTGAGAGCCATAACATATTCAGAATATTTATGAATTAAATATGCTATATGCTTTACAGTCTAAATTAATCTAGTTTGGCAATTAAAGTATAAATATTCCTATAGACATCAATGGACCAAATCAAGCATACAGATGAGCTTGCGTCTAATACACTAATAGAGTATATCACATGTAATTATGGCGGTGTAGCTATAATTTTATTTAACCCTTCTGTTTATGTTGTGGTTCAAATTGACCCATTTTAAAATCGTAAGTTTTAGGTATGAAACTTCTGCTTGGCTTAATGAAATATTAACAATGTTTATTTGTTTTTTTTGGTTTTTTACCCCCACCCACTTTTTTGACACCTTGATATTTAGAAGTCGCGGGTCAAACTGACCCAGGGAGATTATTTCTGTTCCAGAGAGACAAACATGACAGGAGGGTTAAATTTTTAGCTTCCTAATAATTGAGTTCACCTTTTTTTCCCCTGTGTGTCTAAATGTAATCTATTGTTTTGTTTTTTGTTTTGTTTTTTAAAAACACTGACAGAGAGCATCTCTTGTTGCCTTTGAATTCCAATTTATGGCTGGAATGTTTTTTGACACGTGGCTGGGTGTACCAAATGCATGTTTGTATTCGTCTTTTTATTTTTGTATTTATTTCAAATTGTCCATCTGTTTTTGTCGTGAAGATAGAGGAAGGGAGAGAGGTGCGCGGAAAGTACAATATATATTGTATAATATACTGTATATTATATAATATATACACTCTACCGCGTCGACTACTCCAAAAACTATGCAGGCCAAGAATTGTGGCACTTTATTTTCTTCTGTCTATGGGGAATTTGTAGTGTACAGACAGACAAATAACTATGTATTTTTCCAATGTTCTATCTTTAATATGAGGCAAAAACAGAATTACACAAACACGCAAAAAGAGAATTTCACAGTAATGCAATTGAAGATTTGATGTGGCTTGCATACACAGATGCATCTCACTAAATTGCAGTGTCATAGAAAACCATTTATTACAGTACTTCAATTGTAAAAGTGAAGCTCGTTTATTACATTAACTGGTTACACACGGAGTGAAATTTAATAATTATTTTCTTCTAATTATAATTGTTTACAATTTTGCAACCTGGTTGAACATACCCCTGGTTTTATTTTACAATAGTTATTTTTTTAAATTGTATTTATTTATTTTTTACAAAAAGCAATCAAGTATTTTTTAAATTGAAATTAGGTATTAGGTAATTGGCCTCCATGAAACTATTTTCCGATGTGTTTAATGAATCTGTATAGTATGCGAATTTTGCTTTTTGAACTGAACTACTGAAATAAATATATTCGAATGTAATGACTGTATATGTAGTGTTAGGCACCTTAACAATGCCAGACAGGGGATCCAAATTGGGACAAATAATGATTCTAAAACAGACACACTCCATTTGTGTTTTCTTTCTTTCTTTTTTTTTTTGTGGAGAAAAAATATATTTCTTCTATTAAAAATAAAAAGTCTCAAAATGGAGTATGACCACAGTTTTGATGACGCGTGCCTTTTCATAACCACTTATGAGAAGGCGGCGGCTCATTTTTGCATTGTTAATGTAATATACATAGATATAGATAAATTCTAATTTTATAGCAGAAATCAGGTCTTTGTGTAATGATACAATTAATGCTATTGAGTTCTCAGGTTTTCTACAACTCTGGATGTTTTTTTTTTCTTCTTCCTCCCTCTAACGATGAACATCAAAGAAATCCACATTGATGTCTAACTGGACACCGCCGAGCGCCTCCGACCTCACTGCGCACCCCCTCGGGAGTGCCGATCGATGGGGGGCATTGAATAGATCCTCCCACGTGTGTTGCCTCCAAGTGTTTGTGTGTGTGTGTGTTTGTGTGTGTGTGCGTAATCCCCTTCAAGACAGTGGAGTAGCGTGGCTCGTCTTTGGTCCCATTAGGGCCACCATACCTTACGATTCGGCACGAAATATTGCAACCGCGTCACTTTTGTTGGTCGCATTACGCATCACGTTGCCTGCTTGCACACAAACATCGTGTTAAATTCTGTCCGGAAGGGGGGGAAAATACTGTTTTGGGACATTTTAGCTGACTCTTCTTGGGGGTGCGAAACAAGGACAGTAAAAAAATAGGGTTTTCATTCGCTTGAAATTTTGTGAAGCCCCCCGCCCCCGGCTCCCCAATTATCCAAATTAAGGCATGTTTACCCCTTTCATCATTTTATTTTTTCCATTTAAAATTTTGCGCACCCCCGTAAGTGTGACGCTTTCAACTTCTTACCAAAACAGGCCTCAAGAGGGTGCTGTAATCCTCATCACACATGCATATAGTAACTCAACACAGCTTTTCCAATGCCAAACATCACATTTTTGGGTCATTTTTTTTTTTTTTTTTTGTTACCCCTGAGGGCCACCGTACCTTGGACTATAGCAGCCCCACGCTACATGACTGTTTTTCCTCCTCAGCGTCCTCGTTCCCTTCATACAAGTCTCACGCTAACATTACCATGGGTGGTTATTATTGTACATAGCTTGTGTCTTTTATTTTCTCTGAGAGAATGGCTCCTGATTACACACAAACACACATACGTACAGTTTCTGTACAAAGCAACATCTTTGTATGCATGTTGTAGTCCATAGGACGATGTGGCCGCAGAACACTTGTTGTCGTGTCTCCACGTTCCCCCACCACCATTAAGTCTATTAGCATATGCAGAATAACAAATAAATGTACATATAACAACTGCTGTTTGGGTGCATTCTGCACCTCACCTATATTTGTGTCGTGTTTTTTTTTTTTTTTTTAACCCTTTTGATTATGAAATTATGAAAGTGCCTCGTGCTTGTCACAAAATAGCAGCGCTAGCAATGCTAAGCTAGCATTAGGATAAACTAACCGACGGTAGCCATGACTGCTTATGTCGGTGGCATGACTTATTCATAATGGAGTGTTAACATAAAACTAAATTCATCAGTTTGAAGTTTTATTTTATTTAAATAAAAAGCAGAAAGAGGTGATAAACCCACCCGTTGAGCAGAAATGTTGCAAATTCCGCATTGCTTCTGAAAGTTTTAATGTTTTAGGCTAGGAAGTATTAATTTTAACATCCCAAAAACCCAAAATTACAGCATGCGCTCAAAATCCTACGATATGGCGAATTAGACGCTATATGAATATGAAAAAAATTGCAAAACGCTGAATCCGCAATAGATGAGCCGCGATATAGCGAGGGAACATTGTACTTAATTTTCAATAGTACTTGGATGTTTAAAATACGGTAAACTGACATATTTTTTCAACTAATTTCCTCGAAAATAATAAAATGATATATTTGACTTTAATACATTTTAATCATGTGCAACAGACGTACATATTAAATTCAGAAGATTTTCTGTGCAGTTGTTGCAACGAACGGGGGGAAGTGTTACGTGTGCTGCCGCCATCTGGCGTTGGGCATCAGAAGCGCACTTGCATCTATTTTTTTTTTTTTAATATTTGTAAAAAAAAAATTTAATCATACCTCAAGGCAAACACATTGGTCTGGTGATACCTCGTATCTCCAAAACCTCTTAACAAGGCACTCGCATCTCTAGGCAAAAAAAAAATCTCTTGGTTTATTTTTTGCCCGATTTGACCTGCTTTAAAGATAACATCTAGACAATATATATAAATATTGCTTTTAGTCTATTTGCAATGTTTTAATTTGTATTATTTCCATTTTTGAAGTACTTATTTTTTGAAATTTCTTGAATATATTTCGTTCATTTTTATTTTGGGTATTTATTTTTTATTGTTTTTATATGATCATATTTTAACTTTTAAAGTTTTTGTCATTCAGTATTTCAATTTTCATATGATTTGTTATTTTTCTTTGTATTTGTGTATATTTAATAGTTTTTATTTTAAACAATCATTAATATACAATATAACATATTTTAATAGAAAAAAATAAATTGACTAATGCGACAAAAGAATTATAAAACTAAAAACATTGCCATTTTTTTCAAGTATACCTTTAAGTTCGAACAACTGTAATGACTCCACCAAGACTGTGAGGGGCGCTACTTTTTCCTTGTGTTGAACAAGCCTCATCGGTTGACGCTTCCCGCTGAAAACCAAACAAGCAAACTGAAGCGGAATCCTCCTCGAATGAGTAAACAAGAACATGGAACAACAAGCAAACGGTGACAGCGATGAAACAACAACAACAGCGACCGAAGAGGTTTATAACACCAGCCAGCTGACCGATGTGGCCTCCAAGTGGATTCTGGACTTTCTTTTTGTCGACATTTGTCGTCGCTTTAAAGAGGGAATTTATGATACCTTCAATGACGCCATCTCGACCTACGAGTGTAAGTTGTCGTTTATTTACACTTCATCTGGGTTTTATTATTACTTTCCTAATACAACTGCACTGCGAGACTTTTATTTTAATTTTATGGGTGATCCACCAAACTCATTGTTTTGTGTTGTAAACAGTGTCAAACAAGTTAGAACAGCTCAGGATTTCCCACGACCCTAAATGGGTCGCGAGCGTAGGACTATTTTTTTAGTATAACTTACTCAATTTCATTTTGGCACCGTTAAAAACACGACCTGTCGTATTAGTTCTTGTATTGCGTTCTATTGTGATTTATTAACCCAGAGAAACGGGGCAGGATGTTGTTAGTATGTTTTCCTTGCGTGTCTGGTTTGACGCTGTTAACTACAAGTCCCAGAATGCACCGCGGCTGCTTGTTTTCGCGTGCCATTAAACTGGCCCATTTTTATGATGCAATTTTCTTATGTTCTATGAACAATAAAGAGGTACATGTTGTTATTTTGGCCACAAAATGTGTTATAAATCATATTTCTTTAAATTGTACCATCTTCCATCTAGTGGAAGAGCATTTAATTGTTCTGCCTGTCACTATATGTTGCTGGCATAGATAGATGCCCAGCAGCCGGGTGATGCCACTTTTCCTCTCTGAGTTTGCATATTTTTATTTTGCTTTGACCTTTTTTATTGTAATCGAATTATACGATTAATCATTGCAGAGTTCCCTTGGCAATAGGGAGTGTGTTTCAATTGCTGCCTTATTGTGTTCAAGAGTGAATAAACATTGCAAACGTTGATGTCTACAGACCATCTGAATACTTCATAATGATTAATAAGCCCCCCCCCCCCCCTGTCTCTCTATCAGCTGTTTGTCAGACACCGTTACTCAAAGGAGGAAGCTCAAATGAGAAAACGCTAATCTGCGCCTTCCTCACCCGAGTCATGCGAGGAAGACAATTGGGTAAGACTCGACCGCCATGGCCTAAGTGTCACAGTGCAACCTTTTATTCGTCTTCGTGGATTTTCGTCGCCGCCCCTCCAGACACCCGTTTTGACGACGACGTGATGCCTCTGATGTCCGCAGCAAAGTCTTGGTTTCACCTCAAAGATGCGGTGGAGGATGAAAGCTTGTTTGACAACATCACGCTTCACCTGATCATACAGGTGATTTTTCAGTTTTTCTTAACCATATTTGGGCATTTGAACCCGTGAAGAAGTGTTATTTCTCCCATCCAATGAAAGCTATGCGGAAAACGAGTAGTTAAATATAATGAATTATGAGTATATTATATGTTCCACTTTTCATGTTTTGTTGTCTTTATTTTTTACATTTTGTGTATTTTGTACTTTTCTTTCTTTCTTTTTTTCTAGGTTTTTATTTTTTATTCATTTTGTGTTTTCATTCTTATTTCCCTTTTTTTGTTTTTATTTCTTTTACTTTCTTATTTTCATAATTAATCAATTTTACATTTTTTTTTTGTTTCATATATTGGAGGGTTTTTTTGTTTTGTTTTTGTTTTTTTGTACATTTTCAGTCTGTAGCTGTGTGCTTGGAGAAAGGCCAAAGAACGCAGGCGTCGGGCGCTCTCAAGTGGTTCGAAGAGCACGTCGAATACCCGCAGAAAGTGTGCGCCAAGCTCTCCACCATCGTGGCGGAGATGGACACCTACCACCCGTTCCTCACCGTCTTCAGTTTCGCTCGACTGCTGGAGACGGTGCGCACCTTCTTGGACGCCTACCTGGCCAAGTGTCCGTCAGACTTCCTTCTCAAGGTACGCGCACCGACCCGCAGTGCTTTTCTTCAATTTTTTTATTTAATTAACTTTTTTGAACGTAGTATTCTTATTTAGGTATCTATAATTCAATTTAGATTTTTATGTTTTGAGTGTTTTTTGTTGTTGTTTTTTTTACCACTCATTTCTGCAACAATGTCTATTAAGAGTCCCTAGCAGTCCGCCTATGCGGCATATTGAAGCCCCTTTAAGGGGCCCAACTTTTGAAGATGCATTAACTATCTTGCATCATTATCCAAATGCCAAGTCGGCCGCCTTTAATTTGGCCTCACCGTGTTTTGGAAGGGCAACCGACCGGCCGCACCCCCCGGACAGGGGCAGGTGCGTCGCTTTTTCATTTTATCATTAGGGTGTCAAGAATGTTTTTCTATAATTGAGAAGGACCAAGGTCAAGCCTGGAAGGCCGTGTTTAAGTGCTAAGCCTCATTTGGCACCGCTTCAACACGTTTAATGTAAAAGTTAATTGTTGAAAGGTATGGAAAAGTAATGTGAGTAGAGATCATTCATATTGTGTGTGTGTCCTAACTTTCAGGAAGCCATCAAGGTGGTGCGCTTGTCGCAGAGTATCGATGCTACGGACGCCACGGCGAAAGAGGACAAGTCTCTCTTGGAGAAGGTCGATCACGCAAGACTGGAGACAGAGTAGGAAATAATCATCATTGTTCCAACACGGCCAAAATATGTCTGGTTTTGATTTCCAAACTCATTTTCCCTTAGCAAATAATGGAACTTAAATTCTTTTTTGATATTTTCATTGACGTGCTTGAACAATTGAGTCTTCGGAACCAAGAAGCGAACCTACGCATTATCCTGAAGTTTAGTGTCGTCAATGAACCAATTTAATGTTCTTCATTTTTGTAAACCTTAAAGGAAATCTTTGCATTTTCATAAACGTCAAAGACGGTTGAGTGTCCTCAATGAACCCAACCTACGCGTTTTCATAAACATCCAAGGCAATTCAAGTCTTCAAAACCACATTAGTGTCTTCAGTGGGCCAAGGCAATTGAAGGGTTTTGCTATCATCGAACAACACCTTTAAGTTTTTATTAAGTTGTTCTAAACATCTATGACTATTTGTCTTCAATGATAAAAACTATGTAAACTTTGTGTTTCCGTAAAGAGTCTTCAATGAGCCAGACCAGTTTTCATAAACATCGTCAACAGTTTAACTCTCCAATGAAGCTGTGTTTCATAAAAATCAAATACCATATAAGTGAACGCTACTTATCGTCTTTCCTGAAATATTGATAGATTTGACGGATGTTTGGAATAAATTAAAATCTTAGGGAAACTACAAATTCTGGGAAAAACAAATATCCAGTAGTAATCATTGCCAAATAACTCAACAAGGTACTAAACCCCCCAGATTTTATTGCAGCCATAAATCTTTAAGACACTCTCCTGGGAAAAAAAAAAAAAAGGACTTATTCCACACTAGTTCTCAAGGGCTCAATTTTCTCTTCCATGAACTAACTGAACCTACGTTTGCATAAACATCAAAGACAGTTTGGTGTACTCAATGAACCAAACTTAATCTTAAAAAAAAAAAGCTTTGGAACCCTCTACTAGAGTAATCCCCCCCCACAGATGTGCACACACTATAATTTTGTAGCTGCATTGCCTGTATAGGTTGTTGTATTTGTTTGCGGGTGTTTTTATTTTTATTTTTTTTGTGAAATGTTGCCTTTCACACTTTTGTAGAGCAAAACCAAATCTTCAAATCATTGGGAACAAGAAGCTGCGCGTCTCCCTCCAAAGGCAATCCGTAAATGGTGAGTTTCCACCTTAATCATTCTTCTTAACGCATCTTTTTATGAACTCCGTGACCACAAATTTCGCCCACAGAGTTATTGTCTTCCCACGTGTCGAGCGCTGCGGACGAGCGAAGCGTGGACGCTTCGGAAGACGCCGTTCTCTCGCAAAAGGATGACGTCCGGTAAGAAAATGGTTTGACACGCTTGAGGTTATGAGGAGGACGTAAAGGAGACATACAGTATTTCTATATTTTATTTAAATAGTAAAAAGTAAACCTAGTCTCCCTTTGCCAATGGCTGACACAGAATGTAAAAGCAGAGGGAGCAGGAAGGTGTTTGCAGAGTGACACTGGCACCTAGTGGCATTCTATAAACATTTCTGCAATTAATAATTGATTATAATCCCACATTTTTCTTGTTGCCATTTTGGTATGCTTCTGTGGTGACATCACACCCCCCCAAAAAATTGTTGTTAGTAGATACATACATGCATACATAGTGTTTTATTTATCCCATGAAGGAAATTAAAGTGTCACAGCAGCAATAGTCATACATATACACTCGCATTCATAATACAGAAACAACAAGCAAAGTACAAAATACGAAGAGTGGCATTGGAGGGGAACTCAAAGAAATTTAAAGCTGATCTACAAACCTTTTATGTCGGTAAGTGTTAAGTAGTGACTAATTATGCTGCAGTAATATTTGTACAATTCGTGCAAAGTGGGAAGTGCAAGTCATTGTTACATTGTCCCGTGATATACAATATATAATGATGACTTATAATACACTTGATATGTACAGTGTATGAAACTCTTCATATGCACAATAGTTCTTTCTTACATTGAACTTTTTTTTTTTCCCCTCTCAGACCAGAACGTAAACTTCGCGCGACAAAAAGGGCCCACGTATCTGGCCGAAGACTATACTCCAATAGTGAGTTTCATTTGTCCTTCTTATTGGATTCATTTTTGTATTTATTTTTCAAAATTTTAATACACAATGCACCTCCGGCTAACAGAGCCGTCAGAGCTGGACGCATCGCCGGACACCGCGGGCGTCCGTCAAGCAAAGACAGCTCTTCGGGTCAGTAAAGCCCGATGATGATAATAATACATACAGTTTATGTATTGAGAGAAATCATCTCCCTATTTAACAATAATGTCTTTGTTTGTTTGTTGTTGTTTCGTAGAACGGCCGCTTGTCCGCTGACGACAAGGCCGACCAATCAGGGGAGATCACTACAAAGTAAAAACCTCCCCATGAGCATTTCATTACCTGAATTGTTACGTTGCGGGTCACTTTGACCCGTATGGCCATCTGATTTCTGTAGTCCTAATTAGGGTCACAGGTGAGCTGGGGTTGGGTGAGAGGCGGGTTACACCCTGGACTGGTCGCCAGTCAATCACAGTGCACAAGTGACCATTCACAATCACATTCCCACTTGTGATCAATTTGGAGTCTTCCATGAAAGTAGCATGCATGTTTTGGTGCGACTGACACAGGAGCATTATTGCTGTTCCTGCGAAACAAACGTAACACGAGAGTTGAAACATTTCCTTATATTAAAAACCTTTGGGGTCTTTTTTTTTTTTTGTTTTTTTACATTTTCACACTTCCACAGGCCAAAACGCAGACTTTTGTCTCCTCAAACAAATGTGTGGGAGCCGGACACTCAGATGAAGCCTCAAGTGTGCATCAGACAGCTACGCGAGAAAGGTATTGTGTGTGTGTGTGTATTTTTTTCCTTGGCTCAAAAGGCAAAGGCCATAGCAAAAAAAGAGGACAAACCATGTATAAAGTTACTCAAAATAATGTTTTATTCCAGTACGTAAATCAAATGAAGCCCAAAGTAAACCAAATTAGACCAAACTAGGATGTATACTTATAAATTAGGAGTTTAACAACAGTTTTTTTTTAGTCAACGCTAAGGTGGTGAAAGTCAACAGCATCATTGACTCCCCCGGCCCCCAGTTGTCAAGTCGCTTCCAAACAACAAACTCACTCGCTCACATTCCCCGCTGTCCACCGTTCCACAGGCCCCACCCACCTACTCGCTCATCCAATCACATTCAGATACCTACATGGCCTCATAGACAGTAGGAACTTGGAAAATTCTAACAGGCGTATTCGTGCGTGTACTTGTATACGTGTTTGACTATCGTTCCATTAGAAATGAAATCATTGCTTTTGTGTATTCCAGATGGAAACGATCCCGTTACCAGTCGTCAGAGGACTCGTCGGGTTAGTTGGACTAACAAAGGGCCCTCGGATGAGTGGTGCTCTTATGTAAGTACTTGTTTATTTTCGTTTTGATTGTAGAAATGGTCGTCGGAGCTGGACAAGAGACTCACGCAGGGCGTCCGGCGTCACGGCAAAGGCAAGTGGTATCAAATCCTGCAAGATTACGACTTTGAGGGCCGCACTGGCATTATGCTCAAGGACCGCTGGAGGGTTCTGGAGAGGACCAATAAAGTGGACTATTAACAACCCCCCCCCCACCCCCCCCCTTTTTTTTTCATATTGCATATTGTGTTAAGCTTATAGCCACTAGGGGGCATAATTTGGCCACTTAAAAATATTCACTTTGACTCTACGTAGCAAATATATACATAAGGAGTGCTAACATGTTATTATTTTTTTGTTTGTTAAAAATTTTCATGAGAATGATTGTCAATTTAATGATCCAGAACAGTGGAAATGTGATTTCAATAAATAGATATTAATTAAAACGTGAAGCACTTCTACTAAAAAGAAAAAGAAATATGCAAGTAGCTGTCTCAGGGGAAAAAAATAATTAATTCTTATGTTATGAATCATATTGGGAGCTGTTTCTATTGGTGTTTACCTAATGCAGTAACCGGTGCAATTTCGCGTTTTGGGGGCTTTTTTTTTTTTCTTAACACTTCTCGGGTCAAATGCTTTGTTGGTTGCCCACGCCCGCCTTGGAAGCGTTCAGGTGGTCCTTGGTCAGATGAAGACGAAGCTGTGCTGTGGTGGGCAGTTGCACTGTTGCGTTTTGCGGATCCTGCGCCACGTGCCGCTGCACCGGGGGTTGCCCACCGCCTGCCACTGCAGCACAGCATCCCTGCAGCCAAAACAAATGTTTAATACACTGGAACCCACCTGCCTGTATATGGTGCATCCGGAAAGGACTAACCACGCTTCACCTTTTTTTTCCTTCACATTTTGAAATAAATGTAAAACTTGAGAGATAGCACAACTCAAATCAATTTTTGAATAAGCCTGGAAGATAAAATGTGACAAAACTGAAGCCCTGTGCGTCCTTTCCCGATGCACAGCGTGTGCACCACCACCAACCTGTCCATTTCCCGGCCGTCTCCTTGGCAACCACCGCTGTGGTTGCGCACGGCGGGCGGCCGGCACGCCACGCACACCGTGAAGCCTTCGGCGAAGTAGCGCATCCAGCGCGTGTGCGGCCGGTTCTCCGCTGCGCAGTGAGGGGATCGTGACTCCAGGGAGAATTCCACGCAGAACCTGGGGGAACATGTTTGGGTCTGTTTACCAAGAACGAGCACACACGCACATGTGCGAAGTATCTTGAGTTTTTCTGTTCTTGTGACTCGCGATGGTCTCCTGGGAAGCAATACGTCCCACTGTTGTGGTGACTCACCCTGGATCCAGAGGGCTCCCGTAGGTGTCCCTCACGGGCCTCCCCTTGCCAAACTCCAGGCTGGTGATAAATGCAGGCCCTGATAGCAAAGGCGTCAAGCATTACACTGCATTCAACCTCATTCAAACTCAAGTCGCGCTCACCTGTGTCAAGTCCACACAGGTTTCCCCGGCGGTCTCTGTAGTCCATGCAGCCGGCCTGCTCTTCCAGGGCCGGACAGGGCTCACCGCCGTTAGCGGGCCGCTCGGCGACGTGCCGCACCCGTGCCCGCCGGGAGGGCCGGCACGGCTCTGCGCAGCCGCTCCAGAAGCTCCAAGCCTTCACGGAACACGCCTGAGCTGAGGTTTAGAGAATTGCCCGTTGGGTATTTAACCAAACCATGTGACTTTGGCCTGATGCAAGTCTGCTAGCTTAATGCTAACACATGATGGGTAATGCTCTAGACAGGCTAACAACTAGCATCGATGTAGCTTGTATTATAACCCTTTAAGCGATGGATATTTAACCACCAACTGTGCAGCAAAACAAATAATGGAACAATCCTCAAAGGCATCTATTCTTTATCCTCTGCAAAGAACGACTAATATTACTGCAGCTGACTGAGTACACACCAGAAGTTGCACGATGTCGATGTGCATTGAAATCATGATGCAGAAACCCTTTAATTCTTTACATTCTATTTAATCAATGTTAGTACTGTTCACTTTTTTAAGGCAGATATTTTTAGTCTAAGGCGCACTTGTAGCTCAAGGCAAAACAAATTAAAAATAATAATAGGCAGATCGACGGCTCATATCTGCACTCGTGAGTCTATGTACCGCTATATTTGTATACAAACATTAAAAAGTCAAGTTTCCGTAACAACCCTTTTAAAAACATAGTCTGTAAAGTTATTAAAGCTTTTATGATGGCTGCAACAAATTAACTCTGTTTCCAGCAACTTCTTCGGGCCTCGCGGATGGATTATGTAATTTCTTAAAACTGATCGACTTAATCGCATTCTTCAAATACTTGTCGCTCTCACCGACGACTCTGCCCGGCTCGGCAAACAATTTCCACCCCTGTGAGATATTTCCACAGCAGATAAGCAAGCATGTGTGCATCTTATCTTCCTTTCCTGGGGGACGCGTGTTGATCTCAACGGTGTCACAAAAGAGGTCCAAAAGTTACCTGTGGCTGCTCACCTGGGCAGTGCGAGAAGTAGTCGAAGCAGCAGTCCCGCGTGGTGGCGCAGCCGCGGTCGCAGTAGCACGTCCCGTGGACGCGGTCCATCCTCCAATCAGTGGAGGTGCAGCTCGCGTCCCGGCCACTGCAGCACTTACCCAGGCAACCTCCGGAGACCAGGTGGCGCGCTGCCATAGCGACCAAAAGCAGCAACAAGTGGAGAATCGCCATTTTGATGGTCAGTTCGGGACAGCTCGCGATAGTGGCAACTCCATGTGTTCCACGCGTCTCCTGTCGCAGCTCTCAGGAGACTGAATGGACTCGGAAAGGGGAGAGGAGGGTGGTTTGTTTTCCACCTCCCCACCCCCTCTTCCTCCACTTCCTTGCATCCCCCCCGCCGCAATCTCTACACCGACGACCGTTTTCGGGCCACCCCAGAAGGGGAGGAATGCGAGCGCTTGGATGTTCTCCACGAGGGCACTCATGCCAAGTGTTGGCAAGCCCCAACACTTCACTTTCGTTCTGGTTTCTTCCTCTGCATCTTTTCTCTATCAGGCGCCTTTTCTGTTTCTATTAAGAGCTGTACTTCATGCCCACCTAATTTATTTAAAAAATATTTTATCATCTTACCATCATTTTAGTTTTTATGCAAACCAATGCCATCTAGCCATTTTCTGATAAAAAAAAATTAATCTTTTTTTATTTATTTTACCATGTATGCAAACTCATGCAGATTCATAATTAAAATGCAATATGACATTTTTTATTTGAAGTTTTTTTGTTACCTCTACCATTCATTTTCTACTGCTTATCTGTTTTATTCCACTCTATTATATTTATGTTGTTATTTTATATGAAAACCCAATCAATTTAAAATGAAAATGCAGTCCCATATTTTGCCATCATTTGTGTTATACTTGTATATAACATTCATTTTTTGTTTGATTATTATTACTAATCTGAGTGTTTTGTTTTGTTTTTTTTGTTGAAAGTTGTACTAAATTGTTCAGTCTGTTATGATCACGGCTGCTTTTATCCAACAGTCTTCACTTTATTGCTTTGGAGATAAGCCATGTGCAACACAATCGCACATGCTAATCTTGGTTTAATCTTAACAATAGGAACACATCCTTAAACGCAATGGGGGAGGGGGCGTTTCGGGTCCACAGCCTTTTTTTTTTTTTTATAAACGTGTACACCCAGACAGTATGTCTCCTGTGATAGTTCCAGTAAATACGGCAGGTAAGTTTTATTTCAAGGTGCAACAACAGGCTTGATCATGTGGTGACCTCCATTTTAGAAACGAGGCCTCTTGCAGGGAACGTTGGGCGGACCATCTGGGCTTCAGAAGGAGCAGCAGACGTTTGTAATGACTTCTGCATGATGATCCCAGGAGGTCAAGCGACAGTAATAACTTTCATCTCCACCAGGATCATCATCATCGCCGGGTGAGGCAGACGTGTCTGCGTGACCTTGCAAATATGTTTCATGTCTTCCATTTTGTCCTCTAGGTGGGATGAGCAGGTGTCCCAATACGGTGGTGCTTTGAGATACAAGTGACCTGACTTTTTTGCGGTACGAGCCGTCATTGAGACGCCCCCCCCCACCCCACTATGTCTGCGACAAGTTTAAGACATACAACAAGCACCACTCTAGCAAATAGTGAACAGTTCTTAAAAAAAAAAATAAAAAAAAAAGGCTTTGGTCTGTTAAATGCCACTCCCAGTTAAAGTTTGTTTCCAAACTAAACATAAAAGAAAGAGTTACAGCTTGTGTATTTCAAAACAACTGCCTAAAGAAATGCCCCATTAACTAGACCCCCCACCACACACACTTAAGTACAGTAACAAAGTATTTGTACTTTATTACTTCCCACCACTAGATGTAAGTAAACACATGCAGTCGGTGTTTGCTGACACGCCTTACTTAACGTGCGTGTACGTACCTGAGAGTGGTCCTCCATCAGTGCCTACGGACAAATACTCCTCTGGGTTTCCTGTCCCCCGGGTGTCAAGGTGTCATCTATATGGGGAATGTAAACCGTGGCCATTTCCATGGTGATGCCCGGCCCCGGTTGCCATGACATCCAATCGTTTTGTTGACAAACGCGTCTGGCTGGAAATGAGCTCCAACTCATCTGTCCTTGACTTGATATTAGCTCGCTAAAAAGAGTTTATCCATCAGTCCTAGGATTCACCCGCCCACCCCCACAACTTTTTGGATCTACTTTTTTCTGTATTTTCTGACAGGTTAACAGAACAAACCAGTAACTGAATCATAATCAGATTATGGTAAAAAATAGTATAATTAGTATATATATTAATAATTAATATTATAATAGTCCGTTTAATCTATTACAAAAATAGTCATTATTTGCATCCGTAGTATGAATAATTGTAGTTGAACCTGAAGCAGCATTCCGTTTCAAAAAGGTTGTTGAGTACAACATCAATCCCTCTCGTGTGTTATTGCTTATTTGTTGTTTATTTGGTATGGTTTAATCATTAAACCATACCAAATAAACAACAATCAGTTAATAAACCGTAATCGGGAAAAAATTACATTCGATAAATGCTAATGCAAAATACATTTTTATTCAATGAATCTATGGAATAATCGAGACAATACCCAAAAGTTTTCGATTGTGACAACACTATAGTTAATGGTTTCGGGTAAGGCTTCGGTATTTTAGGAAGTTCACCTATGAAGGGTGCATCGACAAAAAGTCAGGTGATACTGTAAAAACAGGACAAGGTTTCAGTTTAAATCAATCAATAGTCCATCCATCCATCCATTTTCTGAGCCGCTTCTCCTCACGAGGGTCGCGGGCGTGCTGGAGCCTATCCCAGCTGTCATCGGGCAGGAGGCGGGGTACACCCTGAACTGGTTGCCAGCCAATCGCAGGGCACATAGGAACAAACAACCATTCGCACTCACAGTCATGCCTACGGGCAATTTAGAGTCTCCAATTCATGCATGTTTTTGGGATGTGGGAGGAAACCGGAGTACCCGGAGAAAACCCATGCAGGCACGGGGAGAACATGCAAACTCCACACAGGCGGGGACGGGGATTGAACCCCGCACCTCAGAACTGTGAGGCTGACGCTCTAACCAGTCGGCCACCGTGCCGCCATCAATAGTCCAAAATTGGAAAATATTTTCGCTAGTGGTACTAAGTAACATGCACGGTCGCATCTATTTCTGCTCCGTCGATGCGGTTTGTCCTCACGTCCACCCAAACAACAGGTGACCTCAAACAGGGCGTGCTAATTGCCGCGACTGGGCCAAGTCCTCCCCAAACCAACCCGAACTCCCCCATCATTGTTCCGCCTAATGAGCAGATCTCTGGCGGCGTTTGATGAATCGTCGCTTTTGTCCGCCGCCTGCCCATTCACGTCCCTCCCTCCCCGCCCGCCGCCATGTTGACGCGTGTGCGCTACAGAGGCCTCGCCGCAAGCCTGTTGACACACGAGTCATTCTTTATGGATGTTTGACTTGGCTTCTGTCACCACGATGAAATGAGTGAGCGGATACGCCACATATGTATAATAGTACTACCTTCATGTTGTTGTACAGTTGAGAATCTCAACCGGGATCAGTGTCGACCAGCTTTTTCGACACATATTTTGCTTTATCCTCTGCGGAAAACGACTAAGATTACTGCAGCTAGCTGAGGAATTGTGACCGTCTCCATTGATATCTGTATGTCCCTATTATACTGCCCCCAGGTGGCCAAGCCACACACACCAGATGGAGCCACACAGTCACAATGAAATCTAATGCACAAACTGTTAAGTTATTTACAATCTATTTGTTTTTAGTTTATGTTTTTATGAAGTACAATATTATAGAGTGTTAGTGTCCTTATTAAAAACATTACTTTTTTTCTGGTACGGATTAATGGCATTTCCATTAATTTTCAACAGGGAAAGATGATTTGAGATAGTTGTTTCGAGTTACGAACCTGGTCACGGAACGAATTAAACACTTATCTCAAGGCACTACCAGTATGTTGACGCATGTTACGCTTCCGTCCACTTGCTGTAATGGCCGGCTGTCCCTATTCTTTTGAGCGTACCCGAGAATGTGTCCGTCATGCAGCTGATAAGATTTACGCTGTGAGGAATGTCACCTGGTAGAAGCTGTAAAAAAAAAAAAATCTTGTCTGCAAACATTGTAATATGATAACATGATACAATATGACAGCGGTCGCAGCTGTGTGGATGGGCTTTTTTTTTTTCTTTGTTGGTTTCTATTGAAGCGTCCGGTTTCTATTGACACACGACCTGGTTTTGGGGCATTGCAGAACCTGTTCAAACAATAGTTATTAAGATGGATGACTTGTTCAACAGGTTGAAAAGAAAATGCTAGCAAGGTCAAATGGCAACTGTAAAAGCCTTAACTATGCAGGTAATGTAGTAAAAGTACCACTTTGACACTTAAAAGTAACCTTAGTAATTATTACTCAAGAAGCGTAATGTAATTGATCAAATTAGACAACATTAAGGGCTCGGATTGCTTTATTAAGTGTAGAAAAATAACAATTTGGTCACTAAAATGGACATTGTCACTCCAGTCATTGTACAAAACACAACAGCAGGGTATTAAATAGTCTGGACAGGTTTACAGATCATTCAATCGATTGTAAAGTCTTGTCGTGTCTTGAGACAGAATAGAGTCACTACTTGGCGGTGGAGGCCAGTCAGTCGTCACTCTGTTACAAAGAATTTGAATTGGAAAAATACACATTTTTGTACAAATACACTTTCACTGTGTAAAACGGTACACAAATATTTTTAAAACCAATTTAATAATTCCATTTACTAGAGGGGACATCGTGTAACAGACTATTTGTTTTAACCTCAAATAATTACGTCCCCACATCACAGGAAAAAACTAGTAATCTTTCACCAAAAAGTTTTCTTGTGACAAATAAAGTAGTAATTGTGTAGCGGTAGTGTTGGGGGAAAAAAGAGAAAAAAAATTCCAAGGAAAAACAAAATTACCTTCCGAAAAAATATATTCATTTTTTTTTTAGCAAAACAATAGTAATCTTGATCAATAGAATGTGATTTTACAATTCAAAATATATATTTTTCAGTGGGGAAGAAAAGAGCAATCTTACAGGCAAAAAGGCATATTTTTATAGGAACACTTTTTTTTAAACCATGCATTAAATGTGTACTCTAGCAATAAATAAAGTGAAGTCACACTTAAGGTCAGAGGTGACTTACAGCTGTCAGTCTGTACATTCTCTTGTCAATTCTTGAGAAAAACAGCAGCAGCATCAACACAGTGCAAAAGTGAACTCGCAACAGTTGACATTCTACCAATGTTTTGGTTTTCTACCGCTTCTCAGTCCTTTGGAGGGTGAATTTTGTGCAGGGCTAAAGCTGGAAAGGCACTCACTGACCATATCTTTGGGACACTTGCGTAGGTACACTTGCACAATCCTCCTCATCTTGTGGAATTGTCCTCACAAGTAACCAGGACAAAGCACAAGTCGTTGCGCCATCTAGTGGGGGAATGAGTGTTCACTGCTTTGAACCCCCACCCCCAAAAAATGCTACGTTTTTGACAAAAAAAAAACGTCGGTTCACTGCATGTATGTATTATGAGGATAAATCACATTTTTGAAGGGAAAAAAAACATTTAAAGTAACATCTTGTAGTCATTTTAGGTTAAAAAAAAGTCAGCATTACAAAAATAAAACCCTATTTTTGAGTAAAAAAAAATGTTTATTTGAAGAATTTTTTTCCCCCCAAAATACAGCCAATAGTATCTACAGTATGGTTATAGTGTTAAGTAATATTGCTACATCAAAAGTACTTTTTATATGGTGGTTACCTGTGAGGCTCCAAATATCAGAAACACTTTTGAGTGTTTGGAATAATCTCAGGGAACATCAATGAGCAAAAACCCAGCTCGAGCGTCGGCGATTGCGCGGGCGTACCTAAAGCGTCGAGAACGCATCACTCGGCAGAGAGTGTCGTCGCGTCTTTGTCTAAAGTCACGGCGACGTCGGCTTTGGGCCCGGCGTCCCCGGTCGGGTTCCGGTTCTCGTCCAGCACCCGGTGGTCCTCCTCGGGCAGGTAGTGACCGCCTTCTTCGGCGACTATCTTGTCCACGCGCGCCATCAAGCGTCCCACCTGCGTCTGCTCTTCGAACACGCAGTTGTTGATGACCATGTAGCGGCGTCGGCACTTTTCCAGCACGCGCTGCAGCTCGGCGCCTTCGCGACGGATGTAGCGCTCCAGCGAAATGGTCCGCAGCACGTCGGCCCAGGTGAACACCACCAGGATGTGCCGCCACACTTGCTCCCCGAACAGGTTCACGTGCTCCTCGATGCGGGTGCGGTCCAGCTCAGTGAACATGCCCACGGGGATGACCAGCAGGAAGGCGTGAGGGCCCGGCGGGCACAGGGTGGCGCCGCGGGCGATCTCCTTCTTGTAGGAAAGCGGCGTGTCCTGTGAGGAGTACCAGCCGGGCGTGTCCACCACTGTGACCGCGCGCCCTTGCACCTCAGTGTGCCGCGTCACGCAAAACTCGGCGGCGCGCTCCAGGTGGAACTCCTCGCGGCCCAGGATGGTGTTGGCCGTCAAGCTCTTGCCGGGCCAGCGCCAGCCCATGACCACCAGGCGTAGCGGGGACAGACTCTTGTCGGGACCATTACTCTCGCCGGACGCTGAAAGGAGGTACAACTTTTTTTTTAATACATGCACCTCCATAAACATTCGTACTGATATACTGCCAGACTAAAGGCAGAATCTTCTCATCTTCTAGTACAAGCTCTGCCACGAATAGCGAAAAACTGAGTATATGAGTCTCGGCACCCTTTGCACAATGGTCATTGCACCGGACTATTGCTATATTAGTCATTCGAACTGCTATAAGTGCTAGAGGACTCTGCATCTTTTGCACAATTGTCCAAAAAAATAACGTACCAGATAACGAGCAACCCTTTATTGCTCAGTGACTTTTTTTTTTGTCAATTTCTGTTGTCGTACTAGAGCGGCTCCAACTAACGGAGACAAATTCCTTGTGTGTTTTTTGGACATACTTGGCAAATAAAGATGATTCTGATTCTGATCAAAATAAAGAATCCGACTTTATGCTGCATGGTAACATTTACGACTTTACTGCACCTTTAGGTGGAGGGATAATGTAAATATGTAATCATACTAAACCTCAATTATTCTCAAATGTCATTTAAACTCGAAAGTAGTGCGATGTACAATTTTAAAACAATTTTTTACCATGCCAAATGTCGTTCAGTGACTTAAAAGTGAGCATTTCCTGCCACCATTGTGCTATGAGGTGAACTTCAAATAAATAATTTCACACGTCGTACAAAACATGAAGACGTAAAACGAAATCAAAACATGACTTTTGTCCTTTGGTCGTACCAAAATAAATTGTCTGTTTGCGCCTTCCATTGAGTGTTTTTACTAGCGGTCACACGGAAATGACAGCAACTACCTGTGGCGGAAGGAACTTCCACTTTATAACCAAAATAATATTAATAACTATAAATAAAGCTAAGATTTGTTCATTTAAGTCGGGATATGTTAACGAAGCTTCGAGACTTGTCACCGTCCACTGTAACAGGGTTTAGCCGGAGGGCTAACAATGTTCGCGTTGTTAGCTGAAATTCTACTTTAAAATTTTTAAGTACAGTGAGGACGAAAACAAGTCGCCAACTCACCCGAAGTTGGTTCGTGACGGTTGGCTTCCATAATGTTTCAATTTGAGGCTCGCTAACTTTTGGATCTAGTTGGCGTTGGGAGTTCAGTTACGTCGGCGAAAGTGCGGAAGAAATTCGCCTTCTTCCTGCTTGCCGACGTCATTCCCCCTTTCTGAACGAGTAAGCTGTTTTGTTGTTGTTGTTTTTTTAAAATAGAAATCTTATAGTAATATTTTTTTTCATAAATATAAAGTAATCCTACGACAATAATGTATTTCACAAGAAAAAAAAGTAATAACATATTTACGTAGATGAAAAGAGCTTCCTGCTTGGTGACGGATACAAACTCGCCCACATCCGGAATGTTACGCGATTAAGGTGGTGTTTTTTTCCCCAAGAAAAATACTCATTTTATGAGAATTGTTTTTTTTAAATTGAGAAATACACAATAAAAAACTATATTTAAGGAAAATTATTATTATTAAATAAGAATAAATTGTATTGAGGAAATAAATAGGGTAATCTTACGAGAACAGCTTGGCAACGTCACTGCCAGAAAAACTGGTGTTTTTTTTTCTTCCATCCATCCATTTTCCAATCCGCTTATCCTCACAAGGGTCTCGGGTGTGCTGGAGCCTATCCCGGCTATCATCGGGTAGGAGGCGGGGTACACCCTGAACTGGTTGCCAGCCAATCGCAGGGCACACGGAAACAAACAACCAGTCGCACTCACATTCACACCTACGGGCAATTTTGAGTTGTCAATTAACCTACCATGGACGTTTTTGGGATGTGGGAGGAAACCGGAGTGCCCGGAGAAAACCACGCAGGCACGGGGAGAACATGCAAACTCCACACAGGCGGGGCCGGGGATTGAACCCCGTTCGTCAGAACTGTGAGGCCTTGTTTTTTCAAAAAGACAAAAAAAATCTTACATGAATAATTTAATTTAGCAAGAAAATAGCAATAAATCTCACGGGAATAGTGTTAATTTTTCAAGAAAAAAAGTCGATAAGTCGTGGAAAGAATTATGAGAGCACTTTTGTTTCTTCAATTTCTTGTTCATTTTAATACCTGGTATTACTAACACAGGGATATTACGTGAGGAATACAATGAACACAACAAAAGTGCATCTGATTCTGAAATACCTTGTCCTAGTTGACATGCTAAAGTTTAATTGTTTTCCCAGTGACTTTGATTATTCGCAAGACAACTATGCAAAATGACTAGATAAATTTAAATCTTATGAGCTATTTTTGTTGTCATATTTGTCCAAACAAATGTACAAAAGATGACTCCAAGTTAAACGCAATGTCAATTGAAGGAACAATGATTGACTGAAAATTGTAGATAATACACAACTTCCACGTGATATGGACAAAAACAAAGGAAAATCAGTGTAGGACGGTGTTTTTTATTATAGTTGAACATAAAAGCAAAAATATTTACAATGCAGCAAGAGTTTATCTACTTCTGTGTGACTTGTAGAGTGGAGTTTGATCTGCTCAGTGCTGGAAATCCTTCAGTTAGTTGCTTGGAGACAATTCTTAGGAAATCTGAAGATAAAACAGAAAACAAAAGCGACAGGAAGTACAGTAACAATTTCCTTCAGTGTGGTTGCGGCTGCTCGATGAACAGATGAGGAACATGTCCTGACATGGTGCCAATAGATTAAAATCCCCTGAGAAATTAAAAATGCTAATCTGTCAGGGTCTCACCCCACCCCTTCACCCCCCAAAAAAAGTCTTATGATCCCCACGACGCCAGCATGCGCATGTCGTCCTCGTCTTCAGCCCGTCTTCTGGCCGCTGAAAAAGCAAAAACACAGGAATGACATTTAGAATTATGACAGCCATGCGAAGGTTGTACATTTTAATTAAAAGGCACAGGGAAGGGGAAATTTCAATTAAAAATAATTATATTTGAAAAAAATGGTAACATTACGAGAATTAAAACATTCACTGCCATTGACGGCTTTAGAAGTCAAATATCCATGTTAACTGGGAAGACTGGCAGTGAATGAGTTTTAAGTTGTACATTCGCTCCAAAATAGTAATATTTGGTTCTCGATAAAATGTTAATCCTTATGAGGAACAAAGTAGCAATCCTACGAGTAAAAGTTAAAAAGTTTTGGGAAAAAAATGCATGTTTGAAGAAAAAATGGTAACTGAGGACGACTTTTTTTTTTTTTCCAGAAATAAAGCAGTAAATCTGATAAGAATGAAGTTATTTTTTCGCCCAACACTATTCCAATATATTGTATGTGCCATAAAAGAAATCAAAATGAATGTTGTGCATACTTGCGCGGTGCGCTAAGTGTCCTGATGGAGCCGAGGGCAGTCTTGCACTGGGCACCGAGGGCAGACCTCCCATGCTCTTCAGGTTCTCGTCCAAGTCCTCCTGCTCCAGCTCCTCGAGCTCGGCCAGCAGCTCATCCTAACAACAATAATTAGTTCTTTTTTTTTTTAATATGCAAGATCACCAGCTTTGTGAGAGGAATCAGCAAAAAGTATACCTCGTCGTAAGTTTCGCCGTATGGTCTGGAGATGGCATCGTTGATCTCGCGGGCCACGTCTTGCTGCTCGTTGATGTCCTCCATCAGATCGTCTATTTTGTTCAGATCCCTGAAAAAAAAATCAATTGTAATAAAAAAAAATATCCTGAATTTATCTGTAATGGAGGATTTTAGATGCTATTGAAGTCCTCATTTCATGTTTTTTTTTTTTTTGTATTCCAAAAAGATGCCGGCCACTTGTCACGTTGCTATTTACAGTACAATTGAACTGAGAGTGACAAATAAACAGCTTGAAGCAAGCACGCTGGGCCTCTTATTTGGAGAACTGTACTGTACTCTCCGTTTTCTTTTCCTCAAAGTGATGTTGTCCCAAGTAATACTTTAAAAAGTGTGTTTTAGTAAGTTTAAATGTGTGTGTGGGAGGGGCAAGACTACTGAAAAAAAAAAGTGTTTTTATACGCTGTCTCTATGTAGCGGATGAGGCTGTGTGTGGAACATATCCCTGCAATGAACGGGGCTTCACCGTATGCATTTTATTTTTTCCCCCCCCCAATAACGTGTGTACTCGTTGGTGTGCTCCTCACATGCTCTCGTGGACCTTCTTCATGGCCTGGGCGGCATAGCCCATGTTTCTCACCACCTCCGTGTTGGTGTGCGAGTTCTCCAGAGCTTCCCGCTGGAACTCAATGGTGGAAAGCGTGCCGTCGATCTGCGTCAGCTGCTGCTCCAGGCGCTTCTTCCTCTTCAGGGCCTGCAGGGCAGCTAAGAGGTCGTGTGCGTGCATTAGCGTCGCAAATTACCAGTGCGAATAGGAATTGTCCCATTGTTACGTGAAGATATTTTTAGTCTGCCATGATTCAACAGGCAGTGTGACAAGTTTTCATGAGTGCAATACACAGTGAGGCTTTAAACTTGCGAGGTTTAAATACGTCATTGTATTTTTGGCCAACATTTTATTCTTGCCGCTGCTAAATTTAGTTGGCAATCATTACATTTTTATTTTAATCTACAGGGATTTGTGCATTCTAAACCTAATCAATATGAGGCCTATAAACAGATAATTTCAATGTGGACTAATTAGTGGAAATGTCCATTAATTCAATGTTCTCATTTATTTCATAAACAGTTATGTACTGTATGTTTCATAGCATTTTTTATTATTTGATGGCATTTGTATTTATGACTTTTAGTTAGTAGCACTTAGTGGCATTTACATTTGTTATTGCATTTTCACTTAATGACATTTATTTATTTTAATGTCTATTTTTTAACTTACTGACATTTGTTGTTTTTTTATTATTTGTTGGAATTTATTTAGTGAGATTTATTTATTCAAAGGCCTTTTTCATTAATTAAACATTTTATTATTTAATGGAATTATTGTTTTAAGTGACATTTTAATGGCTATATTTATTAATGGGATCATTCACTAAATGTGATAAACTTAAATATGTATATTTAATGTATTTTATTGTTATTTAATGTAATTATTTAATGACATTTAATCTGGAGTCATTTTTATTTATGACACTAATTTGTTTAATGGAATTATTTAACATTTGAATGTAGTTAAAGGGATTTTCTATTTAAGATTTGCATTTATTTTTTATTTAATGGAATTATTTCTTAATTATTTAATGACGTGTATATTTAATCAAGTAATTATGTATTTAGTGGCCATTTTCTTTCATCGGGAGATGAAAAAACTCAAAAACGAGAAAGCTCAAAAGCCCACAATATATAATAATACATTTTATGATCAATTTTTCCCAAAAATCCGATTACTTGTTAGGACTTGGCATCGTGTTTTGGGCCCAAAAATGTGGGACTTATTCAAAAGAGAATTGGCTCCTGTTTTGTAGGAAGATGCACCTGTGTCTCGTCATAAAATGGCGGCTCTCATGGCACTGTATTAGGCTTTGCTTCTTTAAGACGAGGCCTAAAAGCCCAAATGAATACTTTTAAAGAGTTTTTGTTGGTGATGAACTGACAAATATACATACCTCTCTTATTTCTCGTGCCGTGCTTCTTGGCTATGATGACTTCCTGCTCTATCCTCTTCTCCAAGTAGTCCTGCTTCTTGCTCAACATGTCCTCGGTCTCCCGGAGCTTGTGGATGGCCTCCTGGGGAGAGGGCCCCCCCTTGGACCGGTGATGGTGTTTGGACTTGCTCCCCGACGACGACGACGAGCCGGAGCTCGAACTCCCCTTGAAGAATTTCGTGATTTTACTCATTTTGGCTGCGAGTTCCTCCGGCGCTAAGTAACAAAAAATAATAATTAAAAAAACAGCACTCGCTCGCGGTATGCGGACAACGATCTGATGTTATGATTGTCGAGTGTTTCCAGGGCGTGTGAGGCCGAGCTGTTTTTCCAGCTCGACGGGCTTTTGTGGTTGAGAATTCACCTTTCGCCACACCTTTCGCCATTACAAGCGCCTTTCTCCATTTACCTGCGTGACGTCACCGCCACTCAACCACGCCCCCTTTACTCACGACAAACAAAACCTTCGACCGAATACATTATTCATTTAAATATACTCCTTTACATCACGGTGCGATATATGAATACAAGTCTCTAGAGAAGAGGTCGTGTGTGTGCATTAGTGCTAAAGTCATTCAATTATTGTGCTCTACTAAGCGGATATGACCGCCTTCGGCTTTTACTTCCGGCGTTAAAGTTCGTAATCATCGGAAACAGTCTGTAAATTGACTGTCTGTTGTACTAGAGCGGCTCCAACTACCGGAGACAAATTCCTTGTGTGTTTTGGACATACTTGGCAAATAAAGATGATTCTGATTCTGAAACCCGCAGATAAGATAATTTATGAAAATATTCTCTGTAATAACTATCAACGTTTTAATATGTGACTATCTGTATATTTTTGGGATAAACATTACACTTTTAAAACAATTACATTGTGAGCAAACCCCTGTTGTCGAATTTAAATTTCGGAGTTGAATTTTGTTTATCGTATTTCACTTCCGGGGTCAAATTCGTGTTGATACTCGTTTTCGAGAAGCTCACAGCTAAATATACATGCTAGCCTAATGGCCGAGTTAGACATCGGAGAGCACTGTCTAATCGATTCTTGTCACCAACAAGGTCTCTATCGTCTTCGTACTATTGCATAAAAATTGATTACGATGTGACGACATTATCCATGTAGCGTAAATCTTCAGTGAGTCACCATAGTCACAGCTAAGTTATACATAATATTGGACACACAGTTTGATATCTAAATGCGTTACGTTTTTAAATCATATGCCTGTAATATGTAAGGCCACTGTGTTTTCTAGTCAACAGTGACGCTTCCTTTCATTCATTTAGATTTCCTTCCATTTGTTTGTGATTCCTGCAATGGAGTCTACTGGTAAGAGTCACAACTTTCTCCTTCTTCTCCTCAGCGTGCATTAGAACATCATTTGAGTTTACCTGTTTTTAAATCGTTGTTTAGAGACTTAGGACGTAAACGGCTTGGTCTCATTAACATTGCATCGTCAAGGAGGGTAAGCCGTTTTCAACAGTTTAGATTGCGCAATAATATATATATATATATATATATACATACATACATATATATATATATATATATATATATATATATATATATATATATATATATATATACACATATGTGTGTGTGTGTGTAATAATAAGAACATACCCACGTGGGGACTGACCAAGAGTATCAATTTTTGAAAAAATATGAAATTGACCAAATTTGGACATGGGAGGTTTCGGCCCGACACCTGCAGTATGTAAAGAAAAAGCTATGTATTTGTATTATTTCTGTGTTGGATGATGCAAGTTAATCTTGGGGGGGGAGAAATGTTTCAGAGCCACAACGCCCATATGCAATGTATCCAATAGTTATACTTTAATTCTTTATATTGCAACCAAATTCTCTTTTTACAGTCTTGAACACAGAAGCAGAGAGGCTCACTCATGTTCACAGGTGAGCACTTTATTAGTTGACTGGTGGAGGGAAAAAAAGAACAGCATTCCTGTCCCACAGTTTACTTGTCCATGTCTTGTTGGGTACTGAAAATTTTATCGCAGGAGCCTGTGAGAAGGGAAGCCCAACCAGTGGGTGGCAGCACAAGTCATCCATGCTCCTTCGAGGACTGCAAGGGGAAAGAACTGCTTCCTGTCATCTGTCCACAGTGTGAGAAACATTTCTGTTTGGCGTAGGTTTACACTCGTTAACCCAAATTTGACTCCCTGTGTTTAATTTTGTGATTAAGATTACTCTATGCCCCTCCCCCCTCCTCGCAGCCACCGTCATCAAGATGATCACAAGTGTGAGAAGCTGGAGGTCCAAAAGCCACGCATGGCGGCCACTAAGGAGCTGGTGCAAAGGATTGTGGGTCAGTTATTAACATCAGGATAAGGAGCAATTGAATGACATTCTTCTGCAGTGCATCTTTTGCCCACATGGGATCAGTATTGCACAGATTTGATGTGTTATCTAAAACTGTTTCCCAAATTTTAGTGAGAGCCAGGGCACGCATTGTACATGAGAAAAATCTCACTTACAAAAATATCATAAAAAGAATGCTGAAATATTGATCTCGCCTCAATTTGCTCACATAATGTACTTACTGTGTTTGATAGATGAGCAAAGGTACATTAGAGACTAATGGCGTAATTACCTCAGTCATTCAACAAAAGAATAGTCTAGTTGCCTCGATTCAAAATTTGCGGAATACCATCACCTGAATGATTGTGAATCTACACAGACATAAAGAAAAGAAAAAAAAACACAGTTTATAACAAGCACATTTTTATTAGTATCGTGACAGCGAGTTAAAAAATGACTCAGGCAATTATACGACTGGAACTTTCAGACCAATTCAGTTCAATTGGGTAATTTCCCGGCGCACACCTGATGATGATGATCTAACAAATTTCAACTCTGTCAATTCAGAATCAAAGGATGGATCCAAAAGCAAAGGACGAAAAGGGGCAAAGAGCAGCGCCACAGCAGCCAAGGTCGCTCTGATGAAACTGAAGCTTCATGCTGCAGGAGACAAGAGTTTACCACAGGTGCCGATTACAGTTTATTTTTACCATCGTTGTTGAATAGTTTACTGATCGTATTCTGCCCCAATGTCTCTTTCAGACCGAAAGAACCTACTTTGAAGTGTATCTGCCGAAAGGGTGTCATGCGACCAGTCAGCCCATGTTCTTCTGCTCCAAATGGAGCGTGGGGAAGGTGGTGGATTACGCCGCCTCGCTCGCTTCCCTCAAGAACAACAACAATGTGCTCGCAGCTAAGGTAACAAACACAGCACCTGCTTTTTGGGGTTTTGGTCAAACCCGAGGGACTTCTGAACAGTCAGTAGTTAATTATAGCCCAGCAGCTTCCAAGTTGTCTGCTTGAAATCTTAAAACAAATTGACAATGATCCCAAGTAATGGGGCCAACTCAACAAAGTGAAATTTAAAGGTTTGGACCCAAATCCAATTGAAAAATCTGTGGGGTGGTTGCCCAAAGATGGCTGTTCACAGGAGGCACCGTCACAATCTGACACATTTAGCCTTCTTCCCCGTTGGAGTTCCTTAAAGTTTGTCCACAATAATACTCGTATCTGATATTTTATTTTTCATCAGCAGTACAAAACTGCACGTTTTCGCTCTTCCTGTCATCAGCGTGCGACCGCAGCAAACATGAAGCGTGCTCACGGGACTCTTGTTTGTCCTCTCATGCTCAACACGAGTAATCCGATGCTCAGAGATGACATCAGTATTCGTCCGTCCCACTGCCTCTCTTTTGCTGCTCCTCCCTCCTAGAAGTTACGCCTCTGCCATCCCGAGACGGGGAAGCCTTTGCGTATGGACGAGAGCCTGCACGCGGTACTGACCAGCCCCGAAGACCCCCTGCACAACGGGGGTAACGTGATCCTTGAGTACCTGGACAACCACAGCACGGGTGTGGAGGACGTTTGCAACTATATTGCACTCAGATGACTGAATGACAATAAAATGTAAGTTTCAATATGAATGTGTGCACGTGTCTTGCTCATGGGTACCTCAGGACAAAATATAGTTATCGGGATATATTTTAATCCATTGTGATGCGTTATGGATGCAATGAGCTCGGTCTCTGTCACACTTGACAATTTGACTCTTAAGAAATATATATTTAATTGCCCACTATTCGCCTAATTGAAATGTTTGATTTTTTTATTTTCTTTTTTTTATGATTATGAGTGAGTGTCCTTAGTCATAACACTCACAGTATACTCAAAAAAACACAGTATACAAGGAGCATACAGTAAATGTCGTCAAGCACGTTTACAAAAAAAAAACACGATTTTTTTTTTTTATTTCGTATCATTTATAAAAGTAATATTTAATTTCAACCGCCTTTTATGAAATTTAAGGGCACTGAAAACAGAACAGAGAGGAAACGAAATATATTTTTATTCATTCAGTTCCTAGTTGGTATTTTACAGAGAGTCGTGCGATCGCTTTCTGTAATAAAGTATCTTCATTGTTCTGCTATTTCCTTTTCTCGAAATCAAGACATTGGGCACGGCTAACAGCGAAGGCGGAGATTTCTGGCCAATCACGAGAGCTCTCATATGATTGACATATGCCTTGGCCGATTCACGAAGCTTTTACGGAGGATGATTCTGACCAATCGCTAGCGCTGCTGGTATGATTGACACATACGACAGCCATTCACAACACAAGCTACGTCGGTCGGATTCATATAAATTAAAAGGGGGCAAGTCGCCATCATCAGACAGTCGATTGTGTTGTTCGCTTACAGGAGGACATATTTATTTTGTCGCGGTTTCCCAACTATTTTGCCGGATTCTCAGGCTTTTACATCGCTCGCCATTTTACCGCCTGACTGATCGGTCGCTTGGACAACGGCTTGGACAAAGCCTTATTATTATTATTTTTTTTAGTGCAATTAGGTCGAAAGGGATGCAGCTGCAGACGGACCCCGACGTGCGCAAACAGTCCCTCGATTTAATCTCGTCGCATTTAATCGGAAAGAGTAGTTTTTCTATAAACCGAAAGGGCCTCAGGGTGGCGTATTCTCGACCGAGTGCTTGTTTAAGATGCTTAAACGCCCACTAATCGCTCGACTGTAAACTCGTAAAAAAAAAAGGAGAAGCAAGAGGACTGGGGGGGGGGAGATATCTCAACAATAATAACAATAGCCAGCCGAGCTAGCTGCTAACATTAGCTTGGAGGTGACCTGAGCCACACACAAAAAAAGGAGCCGCGAAGACTCAAGAGTGAGCCAAGCGACTTTTGTGGAAGGTTGAATTGGCGTTGGCGTCGAGGAATATCGACTCGGTAAGTGACTGAGGCGTCAATGTGCAGAGAAAAGGAAGCAGGAAGAAAGGAGTGTGGGGGAGGGGCTGGCAGAAAATGGCGCTCGTTGTCAAATGTGGCCTCAAGATGGCGGTGCGCTCACTTTCCTCCGCCATGGAAACAAGCTGTCAAACGCCCACTTTTCCCCAACAAAATACTGAATTAGCTTTTTTTTTTTTTTTTATTCAATTTTAAAATCGGTGGGTGGGACGGAGTGTCAACATTTTCTTTACGGTTATTTGAGCACATTTACATCAAATTGTACAGGTTATTAACATTTTCTTTTTCAATTCCTCATGTTATAAAATATCAACACATTGTTTTTTTAAAATTGTACAGTTCACATCAATCTATATTTTTGCTCTTGATTTTATTGCATTTTATGGATCATAGAGCAGTTTTTTAAATTCATTTTTTGTTAAAATAAATAACGGGTGAACGTTCAATCATACAAGTGACATATTTTGTCTTGTGGATCTGTCTTAAATTAAACTGTAAATGTTCACCACTTCATCTTTAAAAAATTTGGTCTTTTAATAATTCTGTAGGTTTTATACAATGTATACAAAATACTGAATTTTTTATTTCCCCCCCCCTCACAGAAGGCGATGAAGTTGCTGGAAAACTCAAGTTTTGAAGCACTCAGCTCACAGCTGTGTGCTGAAACAGGAGAGTCTCGTATCCTTGGCAGGTTTGTTGTTTACTTTAATTTTTTTTAAACAAGCAATTTAAAGAAATGTTCTTGGGTCTCTTGAAAAGCACTTTCTAAATCTGTTATTAATATCGGCTTGTGATATCATTAAAATTATTTTTAAAAGAAGCAATTTACATATTGGAAGCTGTAACAAACAAAATGAAACTTAAAGCGATAGAAAACTCATTCAATTCAAATTCATTTGCAGTACCTCAGATAAATGTTGACATCCAAAGAAAAATATTGATTCAATATGTAGCAAACTGTTAGGCAGTCCCCCCCCCCCCCCCCCCCCAGACAAAAATAAATGAAATTATCAATAAATTACATATTTTAATTTTAATCTAGGGGAAAGGTTTGGGGCTCTGGATGTTGTGTAAATTCCCACCAAAATAAATTCCTATTAGGACTGGGCCGTGTGGCCTGAAAATGTTTTTCTAATTCACACAAATCCGATTTTATTTATTTTCCCTTTGCTTATAGAAAAGATGATTTCATTATTCTAAACGGGTTTTGTCTTTCCCCCCCTTCTTGGATTAGTTTTTGTTTCTTCTCAAGCTTTTTTTTTTAAATTTTTTTATATATATATATAGATATATAGATTATTGCAAGCCACTGTCAAATTTTGCCCACTATGTGCTTGTACATAGGAAAATAAGACTACTTCCATAACAATTCAATTAAAAAGAAATAGTACCCAAATAAAGGTGTAAAAACAAACAGTTCTTAAAGATTAGATCACAATTGAACTTGGGCAGTGATTCTTTCACGTAGCGCACTCTGAAAATCACCGTCTTCTTATTCTGAATGTGATTACGATACCACTCGTGTTGTCTGTTTCTTCGCGGGAATTAATAGTAATATAGTCACGTTTATGAACAGTAGTCCCGAAAGGGGTCGAAATCGTCACTAAATATAGCAAGCAAATTTCAAAATTGGTGACCCTGACTGTGCTAAACTAAGCGCTAGCAATTGTCTTGACAAACGAACCAGAGTCTTCTCGATTAATCGCCCGGCCCGGGTTGACGTGTGACTGAAGTGAAACATTTGTGCCGTCGCACGGTGGGTGAGGGGACCGACAAACTGGGTCACTAGAGCAAGCGGGTCCGTGCTGTTACTCAATGATAACTTGGAGCACAACCCGGAAAGTTAATGCCTAACTACCGGTGTGTGTTTCCACCCTCAGATGTGTATTTAGCTTATGTAAGAACGCAACGGGCCCGCGGTTGCAGTTGCACTGCATATCAATTACATTTTTTCCCTCCCTGGTGTTGGGAAATGCAACAAGAACACACACATGCCAACTCTGGCTATTTTAAGTGTGTGCCTGTGCTTTAACACACACACACACACGGCGTATGCAGCTATGGTGCACAAGCACGGTTAAGTAAAAGCCTGCTGACATTTAGGCCGCTTAGCAGATTAGCGATGCAGCAGCAGGCGGCTACAAAATGCCCACTTGCAAACCAGTGGACATAAATAACATCTTTGTAGCTACGCACCTGAAAATGTTTATTTTATGAAAATATCTACACATACACGCACAGCTGACATGCCGCAGGACAGTACGTCAGGCTGGTGATGTAGTGTCGCTAGTACTGATACTGTACAGACGTGCGGCGTGTGCTGAGGTTGTTTGTTGACATCAGCTGTGTTTGCGTTTGTGCGTGGGGGGGGGGGGGGGGGGGGAGTGAGCTACTTTGCTCCCCAAAATAGTTGTGGCTGCTCTTCGTCAGTGTTGACTTGCGCGAGCTTCTTGCTCTTGCGTAAGTGGTAGATGTATCGAATTTCAACAGCGTCTGACCTCAAGAAATAACAACTCGATCTGGTCACACGTTCTTAGGAGATAAGCGGCAATGCCGGAGACGTGCAGCTAATCTTGTCTAAGCAACAAGCGCACTTTCACTTTTTTCTAGTTGTTTTTTTTACGCTAAAGTTCTAAAGAACTTGCATGCCACAACAGTAGGTACACCCACGCAATCTAATTTGACACAAATATGAGAGGAGTATAAAACTGTTTGGAATGTTTGTTTTTTATTTTTAAAGTGCGTTTTGGGTTCTTTCATTTTTAATGTTTTCTTTTTTAGTTTTAAAATGTGTCTGTGATATTTTTCATTCTATGTTTTGCTCCATATTAAATTGTTTTTATTAGTGATTAAAACATTGTTTTAAAAATGTTTTTTAATTTGTAAATATTTGATCAATTAATTATAGTTATCCTAATACCATAGTTGGCCAAGTCATTTGACCATTTTTGGAAAACAAACGTTTCTTAGGAAGCACATTGTTGTTTTTTGTTTTTTTTTGTGTAACAGTAAGTTAAGGACTTTGTTCATATTTTCAAATATAGGTATTTTTGTGCATTTTTCATTAAAAGTACTTTAATCTTTTAAGGGTTTAGTTTTTTTAGTGATCAATTGACTTTTTAATTTTAAGTTTTGTTTCATTATCTTACATGTAATTTTATAGCTTATCTTTTGTTTTTAAAATATAATTTTAGATGTAATTTTGTAGGCTATATTTTTGTAATTTATATAACATTAAGTTTTACTTAAAATATTTTACAGTAGCGGCACGGTGGACAACTGGCTAGCGCGTCAGCCTCACAGTTCTGAGGACTGGGGTTCAATCCCCAGCCCCGCCTCTGTGGAGTTTGCATGTTCTGCCCGTGCCTGCGTGGGTTTTCTCCGGGCACTCCGGTTTCCTCTCAAATCCCAAAAACATGCATGGTAGGTTGATTGAGGACTCTAAATTGCCCGTAGGTGTGAATGTGAGTGTGAATGGTTGTTTGTTTGTATGTGCCCTGCGATTGGCTGGCAACCGGTTCAGGGTGTACCCCGCCTCCTGCCCGATGATAGCTCCAGCACGCCTGCGACGCTAGTGAGGAGAAGCGGCTCAGAAAATGGATGGATATTTTACAGTAACAGTCTTCTTTTCATATCGTGGTTTTTTTTTTCTCCCAAAACAAGTCTGATCAGGTTACGTGGGTGTGCCTAACAAAAGTGGCCGCTGAGTTGTTAAGCGTATGTTTTATTCTTAATAAAAACAAGAGGAGACGTTTGGCGGGCATTCCCTCCGGTTTTGCGTCCACACGTCGTCACGCGTCCGTTTAGTGACGTGTGCTTTCTGATGTCCGCCGACAGGATCGAGAGCTACTCGTGCAAGATGGCGGGCGACGACAAGCACATGTTCAAGCAGTTCTGCCAGGAGGGCCAGCCGCACATCCTGGAGGCACTGTCCCCGCCGCAGTCCGCCAGCGCCGCCAGTCCCGAGCTGTCAGTTGGCATCCCCCCCCCCCCCCCCGGAGAACATCACGCTCACATCACAAAATGTCTCCCTTCGTTCAGGCTGGCCAAGAGCGGGGAGGATGCGGAGAGCCCTCTGAGCGACAAGTGCTGCAGGAAGACCATCTTCTACCTCATCACCACGCTCAACGAGTCCTTCAGGCCGGACTACGACTTCAGCGCGGCGCGGGCGCACGAGTTCAGCCGGGAGCCGAGTCTCAACTGGGTCAATACCTACTATTTCCGCGGGATGGCGACGCAGCCCTGCCACAAATGGCAAAAAGCTGTCAATAGTTGATAAATATTGGCAAATATTTTTTACAGCCCATTATTCCATCAACGAAATGAATAATTGGATAAAAAATTGATTTTGCATTAGTTTAATGCTAAATAATTTTTACAAATTTGACAGTGTTGTTGACGTCCCTTTTCTTTGTCAAATTTAAGACTTCAGTCAACAAACAAACCACCTTCACATGAGATTCATCAATATTATTAGCTAGCACGCTAGCGCAAACTAATGCGACATCACACATGGGTGAACAAATATTTGCACTTTACAGAAACTGTGTGAAGTCAAACTCACCTTGGCCCATGAGGTGCATTCAAGGAAATCGATGGAATTTTCAGTGAATAAAAGGGTTGGGTTCCCCAAAAATATCGGAATTTGCAAAAGCCAAACTGCAAATATGTGGGGGTTCACCAAGGTCAGCTTCTTTTTATGTATTTTTTTTTGCTGCAACCTAATGAAATGTTTGTGCTTGTTTGATGGCGCTCAGGTGGCCAACGCGGTCAACAGCAGCTTGTTCTCGGCCGTGGGGGAAGGATTCAACTCTCTGGGACCCGAGCTGTGGAACGCCATCGACCAGGAGATCAACCTGCCCGCCTGCGACATCTACAGGTTACATCCATCTTCGCTTTCCTCCCACATTGCAAATCATGTGAGATTTGTTGAAGGCTGGCCACCAGTCCTGGGTAATCGAAGCTAGCGGGGGCATTCTCAGGGTAAAACTGGTTTTCAATACCCAAGCTGTAATGGTCTTTTAACTTTGACAGTAAACCTCAACTGGGAGCGGCTTGAAACAGCTTGAAGCCTTTAAAAAAATGTTTTACTATTTGCTCAAGCTTGTTGTGGAAGTCGAGTTGAAATTTTCTCAAATGTCTCCCTCTGGTGGCCGTCAGTCCTAATTCTTCCTCCAATGCATTGACTTTTAAAAAAAAAAAAAAATTTTTAAACCCTCATCCAGTTACAATCCCGATTTGGACTCTGATCCTTTCGGGGAGGAAGGCAGCTTGTGGTCCTTCAACTACTTCTTCTACAACAAGAAGCTGAAGAGGATCGTCTTCCTCACGTGCCGCTACGTCAGGTAAGCGCATTTTGCTTTTGACGCCGCCCACCTTGACCGCGTCGTCTCACTTTTGTCGCCCCGACAGCGTCCTGAGCGGCTGCGGCGGAGACGGCCTGGATAACGACGAGCTGGACATGGAGCTGGACGACCGGGACGAGGAGGACGAGCTGGACGGCTTCGCAGAGGACAGGTTAGCTCACTTCCTGCGTTAGTGAGTGCGCCATCGTGAGAAGTCAACATTTCTGATTTTGTTTGCAGGCATCCCAGAGTGGTTTGTGTTTGAGTCTTCACCCGCTGCCATTGTGATTTCCACCCAAAGCCATTTTCACACTTTTTGTAGGACTAAATGCATGTATGAGTTTTTGTTTTTAATGAACATGCACTTGAGACTCAGTGGAGCTTGTTTGTTATTGTTTTGAACTCTGAAATGTTCTTTCAAAAAATGCTGTTTATCTCCACTTTCATTAACAAAGCTCATTCTCTATTGCTTTTATGTCAAACATTTTCCTTTTTTGTGTCCCAAATATTCCTGTTTTTCTACATTTTTGTGCAAACATGATTGTAGAGTACAACCAAGCTAAATGACTGTGTATCTGTGCTATAATATATTGCTGATGTGAATAAACCTTTTTGTGTGATTTGCATTCATTTGACTTGACGCATGGCTCAAAATAGAGTAACTAAGACAATTAGTGTTTACATTTTCCCTTCCAAAACAAACATCTAAAACTGACCAATTTTTTTTCCCCACATGTATCGCTTTCAAAAAAACATTTTTACAAAACGTATTAAACATTGTGAATAACCCCTCTCCCTTTTAGGTGACAGTGAGTAACAACATCCATGGCTCAAAAATATTTAATTGTCAAATGTAACGAGTTCTTTTGGGAAGACCTCTTGATTGAATCTTCCAGACAGACAACAAGGCTGAGCTTAAGGCTTTGGCTCAAGTATTGTTGACTAACGAGGGAGGATGTGGCTCAAATGCCACCATCGTAATTTCTTCTACAAATGTGCGCAGCACATACTTGCACACACTGCAAGAGCACCGTTTATCTGGAAACAGAAAAAAAAAAAAAAAGCCTCTGGCCATACACTGAGAAAGACAAATAGTGGAATTTAAAATACTGACATAAAGAAGAAAGAAACCGCATTAGTTTGCTCAAGAGGAGGAGGAGGAAACAAAAAAGTAAAATCAAGCACATTTTTGCTCGCAGAGCCAAACCCACCAACTGCGTAGTAGCCTATGTGTAATGTGTGTGCAAAAAAAAAGTCCATCGCTTTTGTGTCCTTGAACGTAAAAAAGTTTCCTTAAATGGACATCCGCGTGCAAAATTCATGGCGCAAATGCTCACGTGTTTGTTCTCCTCAAAGTGAAGTCAGCGTGAGCCCACATGCGCCGCAAAAATCCAAACAAAAAAAAAGGAAAAGTGGAAGGAGATGAGTAGTCTTGTGGGAGTGGGGGGGGTTATCTGAGTCCGGCCCGTGACGTCATCCACTCCAGACCTTGACATAAACTGGAACAAAAACATGAAAATTATCTCATAAAAATAAAATATATTTCTTGTGGTGAGATTGTGACGTTATTTCTTTGCATACCCTTCCCCGGTGAGGGCGCAGCAGGACTGGATGTGCCACGGGTGGTCTTTGATGGAGCTCAGAGTCATGTACTTGGAGATCTCGGCCGCCGACATGCAGTCCTTCATGTCCTGCTTGTTGGCGAAGATCAGCACGGCCGCTTTGCGCAGGTCCTGGAAGGTAGAAAGAAGATGGGGCACCAGTCAGTCGGCCCCTTCCAGAGAGAAGAAAAAAAAAAAAAAAACAAAGGTCCCGACGGCTAACCTCATGAGCTAACATCCTGTAGAGTTCCTCTTTGGAGATGACCAGACGCTCTCGATCTGTGCTGTCAACCACCAGGATGACAAACTGCAAAGAACAACCACAACAAGTCGGCCCGTGAGCACGCAAATGAGCCACGTATGCTAACGGTCAAGACGAAAAGAACAAAAAGGAGGCGCCCGGCGACAGCGGCCTTCGGAACGATGAGATGGCGTACGACGCATTGTCATAGTGACCGCGAGACTCCCCCGCTGTTTGACCGTGTAATATTCTTGAAAAAGTCAACCTTTTTGGAGTAACCCTAACCCATATAAAATTTTAACTGGTTTGTTATCTTTTCCAGTTTTTTGTTTTTTTTTCGTGAAAGTGAAAACATGTTTATGGTGTAATGAGCTCTATATTTCACAACATAGATACTGCAGTATAATAGTCCAGTAACAACAGGACTATACTACAGTATTACCAAAGTATGCTGGCTCTTGCGGCATGTGAGAAAACGTCAAGAGCATTCAGAGGGGCCTCTTTGTGAACGCTTAACCTTTGAACCGCGACGGCCCCTCAGCTGCCGTGTGTGTGCGCTCTGTGAACAAACACACCATCTGCCCTCAGTGTGTGAGTGTACCTCAGTGTTGGAGTAGTACGTGTTCCAGGAGGACCTGAGCGACTCCTGCCCGCCGATGTCCCACATGAGGAAGTGCGTGTTCTTCACCACGATCTCCTCCACGTTGCTGCCGATGGTGGGCGACGTGTGGACCACCTCGTTCATCAGACTACCCGAAGGACACTTCATTAGGGACACATATTGTAGTACAGCAGGCACACGTACCATGTATTCTCGTCATATTTTATTTTCTATACTTTTTATCTAATGGAATTTGTAAAATATTGTACAGAATTTGTTTTTGTTTTTTTAAATCATGAGGTTAGGTTATGGACCACCCCCGCAATAGGTGAAATCTGCGAAGTAGCCACCACATAGTTTTTTATTTCCACATATTTTAAAGCTATACGAGCCTGACCAAACTCTTATTAATCTTCCCCACACTCCTACTAACCTCTACCATACTCTAATAAACAAGCTTTTAAACTCTTAAACATATAGTAGTACTGTACACTATTTACAATTTATTCCTTGTAATACGCATTTTAAGGATTTTTTGTTTGATTGTTTTGTTTTTTCTTTTGTTTAGAGTTTTAATGTTTTAGGCTAGGAAGTATTTAGACAAAAAAACAAATTACAACATACACTTAAAATCGATACAGCAAATTATGGGTGATAAGAATCTATATTTGTATGTGCAGTAGGTTAGACGCGATATACTGAGGAGAATAAGGAACATAAGGCATGTAAAAAGTGCTTACAACTGGTAAAGGATGGTGGTCTTGCCGGCATTGTCCAGGCCGACGATGATCACCTTGTGCTCTGTAAGAAAGAAGAAAACAAATAAAGATTTGTGTGGTTGTCACGGTGATTTAGTCAGTGGCAAACCCGACATTGTGCCCCCCTTCCAATTCTGACAAAAGGGTCTTGTCTATGACTTCCTGCAGCTTTGTAAAACAGCAAAACAATTATGTGCAGTGGATATGAAAGGTCTACACACCCCTGTTCAAATGCCAGGTTTTAGTGATATTAAAAAAAGAGAGAGACCATTACAAAATGTTTTCGACCGTAAACATGACCGATAAACTATCAATTACAAATAATCTGTTTGAGAGGGGAAGTAAAAAAAAAAAAAAAGCTAAATAATGACATTGCAAAACTGTGCACACCCTTTTAACTGTGGAATGGAGGTGTTCAGAATTTAAACAACTTGCCTTCAACATGTTAAATAGGAGCCAGCAAACAACTGCCACCACTTAAAAGCGCCCCAATTAACACCAACTAAAGTTCAGATGTTTTAATAGGCTTTTCCTGACAATTTTTTTCTTTTTTTTGTTTCTAACAAAAGTCTTAAGGTTTTGTGCTAACACTGACTGCTTTAAAAAAAAAAAATACAAAAAAAAAAAAAATAAACTGCTCCAAAGCATGAGGCTGCCACCATAATGTTTCACTGTAGGTTTGTGAGTGGAAGAAAAAAAAATTATAAATAAAAAAGTGCTTAAACTTGGCACACAAAGCAAGTTGCACTTCTCAGAATTGGTCACTTGTTCAACTCTCACACATAAATAAAGAAATGAATCCTAGGAAGACTTCACGCACAGTTACATCAAATAGCAATAATCCAGCAACTATTCAACCACTTTAACTTGTTGAAAATGTGTTTTTATTCTGGAGTTTGGATGCAAAATTGGTTCATACATGCAAAAAAAAAAGATGTTTCCCATAATATATATTTTTCTTGTAAAATTATGACACTGTCTCCCAAAAGAAAATCACTATGACAAAGTCAAACTATAGTCGTTTTCTAAAAATAAATATTTGAAGGTGACATTTTTCACAAAAAAAGCTAAAATGTCTCAGAAAATAAAATTGGATTTTTTTTTGTGGCAAAATATATTTTTTTAATTCATGAATTTCCATGAATTTATTTTTTCTAACAAAAATAATTCATTGTACTTTAAAAAATATAGACTCTCGTCAAATTTTTCGCGTAAAATGATAAAAATTTCTCAAAAGAAAAACTCAAAAATGTGAGTAAAAAAAGACATTTCTCATTAGAAGAAAAAAAGCAGGATTTTTCTCCCAGTAAAAAAAAGAACCAAAAAAACGTGATTACGAAGTTGATTTCTCACAAATGAAATTTCCCCCTCGAGCCAGATTAAGAATATTAATGCAGGAGTTTTAAATGAGTAGTTTGGATGCAAAATTGCCGACTTTAGTCAAAGTCGCAGCTCAAGGGAGCGTTTACAGTAAACACCGAAACACAAAGTCAACACAAAAGTCGTCCGAAGCCATTCAAACGACCGAGTTTTATCGTATTTACTGCCGTAAAAAAGAAAACAATAATAATAATAAAATGACGCACCTTGGTTACAGAAGAAGCTCCACAGTTTTGCGAATATAAGGCCCATTGTTTAAAAAGAAAAACGTCCGTTTGTCCGTCCGTTCTTTGTTCCTTACATCCGTCGGTCGGTACCAGGCTGGAAGTCCACACGGCGTCCGAGCTAAGCTACGAGCTCACGGCGACTTTTCCCCCCGAAGCGGGCTCCAGGCACCCCCGGTCCACAGGCATGTAAAAATGCGGTGGGGAGCGGCGAAAGACTCGGAAGTGGTTTGACGGAGCTTGTTCGGTGCCAAGACAGCCGCGCCAGGTTGCATCTCGAGCGGTACAACCGACACCGTTCGCCGTTCTGCTTCTACTGGGCCGGCGGCGTGCAAAAAAAAAAAAAAAAAAAAGCTGCATATTTTAAGACTTGCTGTGACGTCATCACGCAACGACACGTTCACATTTTTTCCTAAACTAAATTAAACTTTGAAATAAATTATCGCTAAGCATGATATGTTTTAATACTATTGGTGATATAAAAATAACAAAAGCTCCGAAGAACAGAACCCGTTTTTTTAACAATGTGCTGACGTCATCACACGCCACGACGCGTTCAGATTTTTCTCTTTTAAAAGAAAAAAAACCCCACTCGTTCAGAAATCCTGGCATAATATTTGAATACTATCGATTATTTAACATCAGTATTTCTGTACGCGCGATCTCGTGACGAATGAGGAAACGGAAGCACCGGCGATGTCCATGCCAAAATGTTGTGCTGGTGCGAGAATAGTGAACAATTGAAGACATTAGTGAGGCATGTTGTAAGATTGTTCACAGTGGGAACAGTCGGCGCCTCTGGTATGTCTACAATATGACATCTATGGCGCAAATATTTAGTAAGAGTTGTAATTTTACCAGTCGGTAACGTTGTGCGGTGTATTATCATGGCGGAAGCTGAAGTGGCGACAAAAACAGACAAAATGTCGGTCTTTCCAAACATTTCTCTGAGGCTGGAGGTCGCCGATTACCTGAAGGGAGTGTTCTTAAACAAGGAGGTAGGTTTGTATGGAAATCTGCACAATTTGTGTCATTGTAGTGGAAGAAAATCTGATTATCCCTATGGAGTATCGTTTGACTGTGAGCCTGAACATGGAGGGGTCTTTATGGGATTATGTAAACAAAGTTGTGAAAGTGCAAAAAAAAAAAAAAAAAAAACTTGTATGCCTTGTATGTTAAACATTGATATTAAGATGCTTTATGTGATGTTTTGCAATGTGATGACTTCAAAGTGAAAAAAAACCCACAAATTAGATTTTTTTTTATGTGCCGTTTTTTGACTTGAAACTGTTTTGTTTGTTGTCAGCTGTTGGCGTCCATTGGCCATCAGGAAGCCGAACGCAATTTCCAGATGCTTCTCACCTGCCTGTCGCACCCTCCGTCTTACACGTGCGTCCGGGCCAGCGTCCACCTGGCTCCGCAGAGCGAGATCCGACGCAAGCTGGGCGAGGAGCTGAAGAAGGTGAAATAATTTTTAGTTTTTTAATTTTACAACTCACTTGTCAGGAGGTATGTCGTGTTTCCGTTTGTTGATGTCGGAGTAGCAAACGTGCGGATGGGAGGAGGAGGAGGAGCTGGAGATCGTCCCGCATCCCAGCGTTCCGGATGTGCTGCTTATCCCTGTGGTCGGCCCAAGGTACGACACTGCGATGCTGCTTTGAATAAAAAAATGACAAAATGTTCTTGTAAAAATACACTTTTAGAATTATCATCAAATATAGTATAGTTTTCTCCCAAAATATTTTGTAAAAATATTTTGTTTTTCAACTCAAGAGACTTGATTGTCTTTTCCAGGCGTGTGCAGCAGCTCGGCTCCGAGGCCGAGGTGGTGGTGGGTGCGCAGTGCGGCCACGCCGTGCTGAGGGGCGCTGACGTGTTTGCCCCCGGAATTCTATCCTGTCCCAAGCGTAAATACCAGTCTAATTGATTTGCAAAATATGCCTCAAAAGTCAAAACAAAACTAAGACGGATGATAACCACATGAAAGTAAATGGTACCCAAAAGTCAAACAAAACCTGGTGTTCAAGCTATCATCATGATATTTTCCCCACAAACAAAAGATTGTTGGCTTGTTTTCCAGACATGAAGGCTGGGGACGTGGTGTCGGTGTTCTCCGACGTGGAGGGAAAGTGCACCCGGGGAGCATTCAGCTTCCACGGGTTGAAAATATTTGTGGGGAACGGTTTGGCCGAAAAGGACCGCGGCGGCATTTTCGGCACAGGAGAAACCGTCAGGTAGCGAAACATGTTTTAAATAGTGTGACATTCATAATAAAGTGCTGTATAACTACGCATTCTGTTAACTCTACACTCTCATTCACTGACTCCCACGTCACTCACCAGGCCAAGCCCCCATCTTATAAATCTACACATTCATAGTCACAGATGATGTAGTGTGAAACGTGACGCTAGTGACAAGTCACAAGTGGCCAACAATAATACCTGCCCCTCAAACGCATATTTTGTTGTTTAAGAAAGAAATATTTTAATCTGATTACTCTATGGGATACTTAGTGGAATAATCGGTTCTGAAAATATTCGCTCATCACACTTTTCCCTATTTGTTCCCAGGACTAGTTGTGACAATACAGAGAAAGATATAGCGGAAGACAAGGAAAAAGCAAAACACGGAAACTCTTGAAATTTGCTGACGTTTCTCATCACGTTTTGTTATCATAGTCACACTTTTCCTCCTTGCCATCACGGAAAACAAGCCAAAGAAAAATCTAAATGCTTGCGGACATTGTCAATTTTTGACACGCGATGGTTTGAAATTCCAAATTTTGAGTTTGAGTTTTGTGTCTCCAGGGGCGTTGGCGTGCGTATGACGGAGCCCCTTTACAGGAGTCCCTCCTTTGATGGAGTCTTACCTCACCTGGCCTTCTTACAGGTAAACATAAAAAATAAAAAATAAAAAAACTTTTATCCATTTTGATGTTTCTTGACTATCCCAGAAAAGCTTACCGAGTCACTTACAGTAGATGTGAAACTCTTCTCCGAATGTGTCTGCATGACTGTGTTGTTCTGCCCCCCAGTGGCCACAGGTGCTGAGCCGCAATATACTGAACAAAAAAAATCAAAATTTTTCAAAACATCACTTGTGACATCAGTAAATGTAAAAGTCAGTATGTTTTGCTTTTTTGGGGGGGGGGGGCTCAAGCCATCAGCGCACAAGATGTCCACATTAGTTTTTTTGACACCCTTTTGGAGGTTCCCAATTTTACAGCATCGTTGTAAAGGTTTTCCGTTTATGCTAGAACCTTCCATCCGTGGTCGTGGGCCACGTTCTGGGTCCTCGTCCCGGAGAGCGCGTCCTGGACATGTGCGCCGCCCCGGGGGGGAAGACGTGCCACATCGCTGCCCTCATGGAGGATCGGGTACACTGCAAGATGGCACCGCCAACTCATCTCTCACACGCAGTTAAATCATTTTGTAGATTTTTGTTTTCTTTTCTGTCAGGGTGAAGTGGTGGCCTTGGACAAGATACGAAACAAGATGGAGCCGATTCGCCGGAATGCTGAAATGTTGCAGTTACGCAGTGTGACGGCGTTTTGCTTCAACAGCACCAAAGTCGTGAGCGACGAGAGTCACCGCGGCGCAGAAGGTGACGTCATCACCTCACTTCCACACGCATCACACCGCTGGCGCCATACATTCGGTACCCGGGCCAACTTAATCCACCTCTTAATACCACCACTGTCATGTGGCAATTATTGGAACCGTCAATACTATGCAAAAACGCACGAAAACAGCACGTGTGTGTCACCATGTTACATCTGGACCACTTCACAATCATATAACACGACAAAAACGTAAAACATTTACAGTGGTACCTCAATTTTATGAAGTATATTGATCATTTCGTTTAAGTTGCATCTTCCAGCAATACTGATTTTGAACGCCCTGGACAGATTAGATTGACATGGCAACAGAGAGAGGCTGGAATCTGATTGGCCAAAAAAAAAAAAAAAAAAAGAGAATAGACTGTGGGGAATAAATTAACACAAATGTAAGAAAAAAAAAAAAACATTGTAATTGAGGGTCAGCACTTCTGATGGCGTTTATGACCGCCCACCACTGTTCTCCAGGGCCGCCCTTCCCTCCCGAGAGCTTCGACCGCGTGCTGCTGGACGCGCCCTGCAGCGGCCTCGGCCAGAGGCCGAACATGTCGAGCACCTGGAGTCTGAAGGAGGTTTGCTCCTACGCGCCCCTGCAAAGAAGCCTCCTCCGTGCTGTATGTGTGCGCTACTCTTTTTCACCACTAGAGAGCATTAGTCACAATTGCGCCACTATTTGGTCTTGGACAAGTTCTCGATTTTAATACATAATCCATTGTCAAAAGTAATCAATTTATCATATATAAATATATTGTGTGTACATATTTTTTTGTATTTTCATGCCTTAGAACTCAATTTAAATGACATTTTCAAATTATAATCCCCAAAGGGGAATGTGTTCTAAAGTACTGTTAATACCTGATCTTTTTCTAAAATAACATGTTAAAAACTTGCATTAACACTTGATCCACTGATATCATTATTGGTGTCAAATATTCATTCACTTTTTTCACTCGTTCAAATGAGTGTTATACCCAGTTCAATGATATTTGCTGTTTGATACAACAGTGAGCATCGTGTTCAGCTGATGAAAAGGAGTATTAATAATACTTGAACTGGAACTCAACAGTTCTAATAAAGATGCGCGTTTTGTACTTGCAGGCTGTGCGCGCATTAAAGCGCGGCGGCGTCCTGGTGTACAGTACGTGCACGGTGACGCTGTCTGAGAATGAGGAGCAGGTGGCTTGGGCCCTGCGCACCTTCCCCGGACTCACGCTGCTGCCTCAGGTCAGAAGAACACCAACGCCATCCCGGCTGTCCCCCCTCGTACACTCTATTGATTCTCTGGCTTCTCCAGGAGCCTCGCGTGGGGGTCGAGGGCATGCCGGGCGCGGGGCTGTCCCTGGAGCAGCTCGGCCTCCTCCAGAGGTTCCGACCAGAGTTGAGCTGGGAGGCCACCGCCGCGACACCCCTCGCCAGCAGGGCCGACGGCGACACCATCGGATTCTTTATCGCCAAGTTCCAGAAAAACTGACTTGCTCCCTGCTGCGATGCTCGGGAACAAAAGCACACTTTTGACGCAAATGGCTGACAACGCTGTAATGTGCATGCCAGGCCAGTAGGTGGCAATGGCACTATGTAAAAGCCATAGCACAGTAAACAAAAACGGACAGTTCTGTATACGTTTTATGCATGACACGGGCAAGCACATAATGGATTTTAAAAGTTTACACACCCCTGTTTAAATGCCAGGTTTTTGTGATATAAAAATATCAGACCAAGAAAAAAAATTTCAAACCTTTTTCCGTCATTAATTTGACCTATTACCTGTACAACTCCATCCATCCATTTTCTCCAATTGAAAAAAAAAAAAAATCTTGTAGAGCGAAAGACCTCTGCGGAACATGGCTTGTGCTGGATCAAATATGTCAGAAAAACCCCAACTTGAACATCTGAACGTTATTTTGCACTTCGAATGCAATTGGTTAATTCTGAGCACAGCGACATCCCCAGCTGTGAGGGGGTGTGCACATTGTGCAACCACATTATCGCAAATGTATATTTTTACTTCCCCTCTCGCAAATCTTTCCACTAAGTAGTACAGGTTACACCATGGAGTAAAAAGTTCTTAAAAGATTCATCTTGGTCTCATGTTTTAATACCAAAAACCTTTCATATCCGCTCTATGTTAGCGTTCTCAACTCCATGAGTTATATTTTCACGGAGATAGTAACTTTTGAGGGCCTGTCCTTTAATCTTAGCGTTTTCAGCTCCATGTCTGCCATTTTGAAGTTTTGACTTTGAAACTTCCACTTTCAGGACTCGTCTTGTAATATTAGCATTTTGCGCTTCATAGCATAACATCTCTAGACGTTTTTTAAGGGTTTACACGGAAAAAGTAACACTATTGTTTGATCATGCTAGCTTTTGGGCTTCAAAAATGTTGTCATGTCAACAAAAACAACAGTCCCCTCAGCCGCGCTGCCTTTTAGTAGGCAATGTGAAAAGGGCTAAGCCGCATAAACATTGAGGTAGAGGGCGAATGCAGCGGCGTTGCCGTGACAACAGTGACATCACCGTTGCCATGCCGATGGTGGATTCCTCTCCAGCCTGCGCAGACCAGGAAGTGGCGATGTCACGAGAGGTATTAACAATTTATCGCCGCCGGCGAAAATGGAGTTACTGCATCTCAAGGATAATTTATGGATGTTTGTCTAGCTGGCACGATTCCCAGGAAACCCGATCCACTCTGAGCCTATTTTAGACTCATCCCCCTTTGGTAGTGACGTTGCCACGACAACAGCCCCGTGAGCCTACCTCAATTTTTCAGTAGCGTTTTAAGAGCGAGGCGGAAGAATAAGACGAGAAGCTATTTATAGACGTGACAGCCTGGGTGTTTTTCAAGGAGCAACGCAACTATTCTAAGAGTCGCCAGCCTTTAATACACATTGAAAAACCAATGTAGCTTTTAAAAAAACAAAAAAAAAAAAGCAAAATTTATATCTTGAGAGGAAATAAAGGCTGTTTGGAATGACTATATAGCGAGTTCATTTTGTAGCGCTGTTGGAATGTGTAGTCACTATAAGGTTATCCTCCTGTGCCTTCCATGCAAGTCTGGTAGGACGTCTGAGGGAAAAAAACGAAGCGGTTGCAGGCCGAAAATAGTAAAGATACCAGAAAAAAGCACAGCTCGGTACATGACCAAAGTCATGCTTTTTTTTTTATCAAATATGCATATTTGTGAACATTCATGCATATCCATAAGGATCTATGCATAGATACACACGTGTACGTAAAGTGGATTTAATACAAGTCTACACACCCCTGTTCAAATGCCAGGTTTTTGTGATATAAAAATTGAGCTCAACAAAAACTTTTTCCACCATTAATTTGACCTGACTTCTGTACAACTCAATTGAGAAACAGGAAATACTTTCGAGAGGGGAAGTACAAAAAAGACAAACACATGCCAACATTTTAAGTGTGTTTGATTAACGCCAAATGAAGTTAAGCTGTTGTAATTCGCTTTTCCTGACAGGTCAGACAGGTTATCAGGGCACATTAATGGTGGAAAAAGTTGGTCTAATTTTAATTTTTTTTTTAATAAATAGGAAAAAAGCTGGCATTTGAATAGGGGTGTGTAGACTTTTTATATCCACTGTATGCTTGTATCTACATCATAGAAACGCTGCCATCAAGAAAACGGAAGGAAGTGGACATAAATAGGATGCTGTGGTTTGGAGGTGTAGCAGCTCAACAGGGGCCCTGGGTGGAGTAAAAACGTGGTCTACTGGGGGATGTACGAGTCTCGGGCCCATTCCCCCACCTCGGCTCTTTTTTGGGGCTCTCTGTCGTAATGGTGGTTGTCGCGCGCCGGCCTTTGTTGTTGGTGGTGGTGATGAGTGCGCTGCTTGTTGCGTTCGTTGTGGTCCTGCTCGCATTCCTTGGAGCGATGGTGGTGGTGGTGGTGATGATGGTGGTTGTACTCCCGGTGGGGTTGCTGGGGCTCCCCTAAATCGTCCTCCTCCTCTTCCTCCTCCCGGTCGGCGTCCTGCTGCTGCTGCTGCTGGAGTAGCTGAGTGTGAGGCTCCACGTAAGCGGCGTCCTTGCTCTCCCGGCTCTCCGAGTCCAGCGTCTCTTGCCGGGCGAGGCCCCTGGTTCGGTGGTGATGGTGATGGTGGTGGTGGTGGTGGTGTCGGTTGTGGTGGTGGTTGTGGTGCTCAGTCCTGTTGGAAGAAGAGCGTTGCTGGGCGTGATGCGGTCCTCTCCTGGACGGCTCGGTCCTCAGGGGGCGCTCCTCCTCGTCGGCGTCCTCGTCGGCGTCGTCCTGGTCCTGGCTCTGATGGTGGTCCTCTCTGGATCCCTTCCTCTCTATTAACGCCTTTTCGGCCCGATGCTCTGTACTGCCTCCCTGATGTGGAACACAAGGAAATACAAGTCAACAAATGTTACAATAGTAATAATGTTAAAATATTCACTGCATTTTGTTGCAAATTTGTCTGTCTGTTTGTTGGTCATGATGGTGGTACTTGGAGAGCTAAATATTTTTTGGGGTGGTAAAAAGTTTGACAACCGCGATTTTACTAGCGGCTATAAACGCGTCACACTTGTCTGACACCGAATAGCTTCGATGCGTTGACGTAAATCCTACGATCTGACGTTTAGTACCTGCACGCCGGAGGAGGAGGAGGGCAGGGCGGTGGCGGCGGCGGGCATCTTGGTCAGCAGCGGGTTCGGGGCGTCGCAGCTGTTGGGGTGAGTGTTTTTCCAATAGGCCTCCAGGTAGTCGGCCATGTGCTCGCACGCGTCCTCCAGCTGGTTCTCGTCCAGGATGATGTCAAACATCTCCTGAGGACAGCCGAGAGAAAAAACACATTTAAAAAAAATAAACAGTAAATGTTGTTTTGTGATGGTTGGGAGTACACTGGTGACTTACGGGCGGGCACTGTGCCAGCTTGTCGGCCGCCACCATCTGGACGTTGAGGTGTTTGGCCTGAGACTTGCCTCGCGACTTGATGAGTCTCTGCAGCACCTGAAGGCAACACGGTGGATTGTACTCCATTGTATGTCCAGACAATGGCATATAAGGAAAGAAAACTTTAAAACAACGCACATAAGAAAAGAATAATATTTTTAATAGGCCTATCCAAAATATTGAACTATTTCTAGTGTTATATTTAAATACAGTATGTAATGAATATTTGTATTTACATTAATTCCATCCATTTTCTGTACCGCTTTATCATCACAAGGGTCGCGGGCTGCTGGAGCCCATCCCAGCTATCAACGGACAGGAGGCGGGGTACACCCTGAACCGGTCGCCAGCCAATCGCAGGGCACATACAAACAAACAACCATTCCCACCTACGGGCAATTCAGAGTCTTCAATGAACCTAGCGTGTATGTTTTTGGGATGTGGGAGGAAACCGGAGCGCCCGGAGAAAACCCACGCAGGCGGGGCCGGGAATCGAATCCCGGTCCTCAGAACTGTGAGGCAGACGCTCTAACCAGTCACCCGTGCCGCTGAAATGCAATAATGTATATATTAAATTATTAGTTGTCACTAAATATTTAAATTACACAATTTAAATATGACATTTTACATTTTCATTTTGGATTATTAAGATTTGTCAACGTATGTATACTTTATTACATATTTGAATATTACTATAAAAATTTACACTTGGAAATTATTATTAATTGGACATTAATATTCATATTGAATTGTTATTTAATCACATTACGTTGAAAAGAAGGCGCAGTGGACCTCCACCTATTCACAGTTGGGCATTCGGCATTCACCTATTGACGGATTTTTTTTTTTTTTTTTTTGGGGGGGGGGGGATGGGTCGGGGAGGAGCGACTCACCTTGGGGGAGGTGATCTTGACGTAGACGATAATGGGGGCCAGGGACGTCTTGCCCAGCTGCGACGGGTGGTTGATGGTGTCTGCGTCCAGGATGACCAGCTGCAGCGTCCGCGCTAGCTCAAAGATGCGCTCCCGTTCTCTCTGGACCTCGGCTAAAAGGGGGAACAACTGTAAATGTTCGAAGGATGCTCGAGGACGAAGGAAGGCAGCTCAGACTCAATGAGAGTAATTCACGTGCTCGTTACACAACCCCACCAGATGGCGACGGCCGCCCGGCGTGACTCGCGTTGGTGGCAAAAGAAAACTTCAGAGGGAGAAGTTTTCGTCCCTGTGACTAAGGCGACATCACGACATCGCCGAATGAGCAGGTCGCCGCAACAGAAGCATCTCGCTTATCGTCAATATGTGAGCATGAGAGAGCGAAACAGCGGGAGAGGCTGCAAGCGGCCACTCGGCTCGCTTGAAAGCTTGAATAAAGCCAACTTGAATTTTACTGGCGTCAGGCAGAATCCTCACATATGCAAATAATTGACGGCCATTATAATAACTGCCATGTAAACAAATATGCGGGGGTCCATGGCACTGTTTCCTTGAGCCATCTCGACTCCTCTGAGCTCATCAGTGTGGCACTAATATTAGTCATGATAAAGACTATATGACTGAGTACTGCGACCAAAACCTAACTGAATTGGAAAACATTGTTTATTTTCAAATATTTTTATTTGGGTAAAATGCCAATAATGAATAACAAAGCTTCTAATGAATTATATGAATGTTTTAAGAGTCCCACAACTACTAAATCTCTCATCTCTTGAGTACGTTTTGTTGGGTCTTGCATGTGTAAAAATTCACTTTAAATGCTCTTTACAATATCTAATGCCAAAAAGTACATTGACTTGATGATTTTATGATTTAAAAAAAAAACATTGCAATGTTTTCATAGCGTGTTTCTTATTTTCACTTTTTCTTTGCGTAATCGTGATAATACCGATAATCAGCATCATTGTGCTCATGATAATGGTGATGTGTAATTTTTCATCTCGCATGCTTTGTAGATGTGGTGTGTGTGTGTGTGTGTGCGCACGCCACCTTACCCAAGTTGGAGCGCGTGTTGGAGCGCTCGATGATGGCGTGCTTGCTGGGATGGTTCAGGACGGAGCGCTTGGCTAGCGAGATGTCCGCCGTCACGCGAGTGATGGATATTCTGCGGGCACCAAACGAGACGATGAGGTGACAAGGACGAAGACAAATGACCTCATTGTTTTCTTTAGTGTCACATAAAGTACGTGTAATTAGATATAACGCTCAAACCGATGGCGCGCCGCCAATTAATCATCCGTTTGATTATGTAAATGTCACACGTTGCCTGCAGAGCAGACGTGGCACCTGTAAAGCTGATGTTTACGGTGACAAAGTGAAATGCTTGTAAATATAATTTTTACATTATGATTGCATGACTTGAAGCATCATTATTTGGTCCCCACTGTAATATGTATATACATTAATATATTTAATTTCATCGCTGTTTTTGAAAATGTATAAAATATATTTGTTTTATTTAATTCACACTTAATTGATTGTTTTTCTTTTATTTTTAATGTTTGTCATATCTGAAACAAGAAAAGCTCATTTTCTTCATGTTTTGGATGAAAAAAACAAAAAACTTGTAACAGTCCAACTAAACCAAATTAAATACATTTTGTGGTTTTCAAATTTAATATTTCTATTCATAGCATTTGTTTTTAATCATTGGAAAGCGACAATTTGTACAATGCACGCCTTCCTCCCAATAGCCTGATACTCTGCGGTCGCGTAAATAAACGCCATCGGCCACAATATTTTTTACAGGTGACCTTTGATGACAACACAGCCATCCATGTATGTTATCTTGCCTGCAGTGTATCAAATTAGTAACTGCCAACAAAACAAAGGCAAACGGTGGATTGAACAAAGTGAGAGCACGGATGCCGAGATGATCATTTGTCTCGATGACAACACAAACGCGATTGGGCCATTTCATCCATGTGTGAAGAAATACAGCTCGTGTGTGTTCCCTGCCTCAGATGAGTCCACGTTGAGAGAAACAAAGAGAAAGAAGTCCATGATGGCCTATTAAGGACATGCCTATTTAAAGCAGCGACACACTCGTGTCTCCCCGGGCCAACTTGTTACTTACTCCCCAGGGGGAAGGTGGGGGGGCTTGGGGTTCAGCGGGGGAGGAATGAGGAAGGAAGCGGGATGAGAACCTACCGTCCCTCAAATCGGTGCTTCAGAAAGTCAAACAGTGCTTTTTGCATCATGTCGGTCACCTGTGAGCAGAACAAAAATAAATCAGATTTAAATGTGATGAATATGTTAAAATGTTTAAGTTAATTTTATTTTTTTTTCTAAATCCCTGCATGAAAATTTTGCATGAATTTTCTTTTTAGTGATTTTTTTTTTAATCCTGTCTTTTACTCTTATATACTGTATACTAATTTTGCACCCTCTGAACAACTGAGGGCCAAAAATGTACACACACAATGTGCTCTCAAATATGCTCTCATATAATCAATGTTTAGTTGTTTTTCAATAAATCACAACTCCAAGACCTGCTCAAAACTAACAAACAATATACTCCTTATATACAGTTTTATTAGAATTATTGTTTTTATTTTTTAATTTTTTAAGTCAATTATTTTCCACATAATAAATAGTAATGGTAGGAAGGGATTTTGAGTGGTGATAAGAGCGTTGGATATGTCAGAGATTACTGCATTAGTATTTTCCATGTGGTTCTAAATACTTTCTCTGAACTATAACGGAAAAGGCCATAGATAAGCCAAGGGAAACTCGCATCATTTTTGCGGTAATTTGTAAACTAAACAGTAAACAACTGTTACTTCAGCACAAACATGAGAGTAACACATACAAAACTATGCATAAATTCTGTCTGCTCTTTGGAAACCATTAAATTTGCTGGAGTTTAACTTCATCTTTACTGATCGTCTTCTTCTTGACATCATCGATCAACTCTCGTATTTTGACGTGCATTCTGAGCACCGTTTTTACAGCACATCGATGATGTGCTCGAACGCACCTCGTAGCCCTTGAGTGACGGTCCAACCAGAACCACGGGTCGCATGGAAGGCACAACATCGTATGGAGGAATGTGTTCCGTCTATACAGAGGAAGCATACAGATTAAAAACATGCAAATACAAGAAATCATAGAGAACAACAAATTATATATAAAAAAAACTTTTACAGCACTAGAGCATTCTGGACCATGAAATGAGAGCAGTAATAGACATTATTGGGACATACCACTTGAATTCATCAATGATCTCATTTCATGGCGTGAATGCAATTGTACAATTTGACCAGAAATCAGTGAACGAGAGAAAACAAAAAAAAAAACAAAAAAAAAAAAAAGTGTGAAACCTCAGTGTGTGTGTAACATCATATTAAAATCTGAAGGTTATATTTCTACATGTATATTTGGGAATAGGCAAGTATTTTGGTTAGGGTACCCTCCTGTATCTGTGCTTGAGAAGGGCACAGAACGGTCACACTCGACATAGGAACCAGATTTTAGTTCTCAAACATGGCCGAGTGTGGGCACTCGGCCATGTTTCTGTACTACTAGCAGACTTTAGTTATCAAATGTGCGAAAGTGCGGTACAAATTGATAAGGGTCTGTGCACCCTAAGTGAAAAACAAAATGTCAAATGGTGTTCTGTTTAATAATTGACTGTTTTTAATTGTGCCTTGATGCTAATTACCTTGCTGTTGAAATGTGCTATAAACCTGCCTTGCCATGTGCTTTAAATAAATACATAAAGAAAAAAGCTGGGGGGTTTTTTCAGCCACCTAACCATGACACGCTGTTTACACTGAGCTTTCACTACAGCAGGTTAGTAGTTCACTGTCAAGCACGACACCAGGGACTGGCGTGTGAGCAGAAAGAGGAAGGAGGCCGAGTCAGTAGGCAGGCACAACTTACCGACTTCTGCTTCTGCTTGGCTGCGGTGAGCAGAGAGAGAAAAAGTTAAGAAGCAGAAGAAGAAATGTGCGTGCTCACGGTGCTCGGCAGAAGACGAGAAGATGCGGCATTCGCTGAGCGGAGGAAATCAAAAGAGGAAGGGTCGCGGTCCAGTTTACCTTCTTAAAAAAGGGCATTCGTTTCTCTTTTGCTAAGGGGGACGTGACAGTGTTTGCGCCGGATCGAGGGGAGCGCAGGATGACCGGTGGCTCATTGTCATCTGGTTCTAAGCCTGTGGCGTCTATGTCAATGGCTGTCGACGGTGGTTAAGAATTACTGGGAGAATAAAACGTAATGTCAGTGGGACGATGCACGACACTTACCAGAGGAAGGAGGAGTAGACCTCCGGGAGTTAGAAACCACTTCACCTAAACTCGAGGAAGAGTTTGCTCCCAGTTTGCTGAAACAATATGGAAATGACGTTGGGTAAAATAAAAGGCTTGAGGGACGCATCTATGTCCAACAAACACAGACATTTTTACAGATTTTTTTGAAAAATCTAATTGTATTATATTTTATTTTGTTCAGCAAAACATAATTTCATGACATTTTTTTCACAATCCAACTGTGCTTGAGCACAGCGCGGCGCACTCGCACTAGTCAAACGAGCCGGGCTTTAACGATCAAATGTGCCCAAACTCGGTAAGAATTCAAGTAAATATTTGAGGGATGTATTTTTTTTTTTTTTTTTTGAGAGAGAGATTCAATTGATTTTATTATTTCTTATTTAGATGAGTTTGATTTTTTTATTTGATTATATTTGAATTGTACTTATTTCATTAATTATGCACATGCATGAGCAATTTTTCTCTTGTTCTTAACTTTGTCCTCTCTGCTAACCGCAGCCTCTTCACAAACTGAACTTTAATTATCAACTGATTGGACCCCCTTGGATTACCAATCATACAGTGCTTAAGCAGTTTTGCTTTTAAATGCGATTTTTAATTGTACTGCATTATTGTATCTAAAAGTGTCATTTTTTGTTTTGTGTATTTGTATTGACTCAACTGTGCATGCGCTTGTGCATGAGCAACCCTACAGTGCTCACACTAGTTAAATGAGACAGATGCTAGTTATCAAATGTGCCCAAGCGCAGTATAAATTCAAATCAACACTTGACAATTGAGTCTTTGGCCATGTCCAACAAACACAGGCATTATTTAAATTTTAGAATTACAAATGCGTGATATAATTTAAACTTAATTTTAATTATTCATGTGTGCTGGTGCATGAGCAATCTTGGGACTTCATTTAAAAAAAAAAAAAAAAAAAAAAAAGGTGGACAGTAGGTGTGACCACGGGGGACGGTTGGTGTTTTGTTTTTACCTGGAATGGAACTTGCCGTGTTTGGCTCTCTGCTCTTGGAGGACTCGAGTATTTTCCAGCTTCACCGGACTGGGAATGAAACCGATCTCGCAGCCTTCCTTCACCAAACGCCCTATCCACCAGTCATTGTTGAATTTCTTCAACAAAGTAACACAAAGAACTTCAGCGGTCTGCTTCACTGGGAAAGGTTACATCACGATCAGGTTCTCACCTCTTTGACGTGGAGGAAGTCTTTAGCCTCGAAGGCCAGCGCCATGCCGGGTACGGGGACATCGTCCTCGTGACTGGGGCTGTAGTTGACGTTTGTGCGCACGGCAAACGCAACTGGTTTTGTCTGCCGGGAGAGCAAATTAACCGTTGAAAGCGTCGGAAAATCAGTTGCTTGTCCTGCACGTCCTACAAAGTTACATCACGGCACAGAGCGACCACACTAGTCAAACGAACCAGACTACCCATCAAACGTGACCGTGTGCCGTACGTATGGATCGGCTGCTCATGCGTGCATGAATAATCCTACCGTGTCTGAACACCGCACGGAGCACTCACACTAGTCAAAGAAACCACACTTTAGGCATCAGAAATGCTGTGCGATTTCAATGTGCATATGTCCGTCTGTCTGCCTGTCCTGCTTCTTCACTGGGTTACGTGTAAAAGTCAAAGGCTTAATAAATGCCTCGTCTTCTGTTACGTGCTCTCAATTAGATTAAAATGGGCTGGGATGATGTCACCTCATCAACTCTAATGACAATATTTACCTGTAGTTCAAAGATGGCAAGTGGAGTCAGATGAGGAGGGAAATTAAATCAAGAAGAGCTTTAAATCAGATTTTCTTTTCGCATATAGAAGAAATGCATAATCTGGGTCGCCTAAATTTCAGTGGATCTTGGAATGCTGCCGATATCATTGCGAGGAGTAATGCAGCATTCCAGAAACCTAGAAAGTTGGAAAATTCTGACCTCTGATGAAGGAAAAGTGCATTTGAATACTGCTCAGAAGTCAAGAGTTTCTTCTCGTGACCCAGACTTCAGGTCAACGTTGTGCAGTTACTCACCTGCACATCTCTGAAAGAGTCAGCTTTATTGGCTAAATGACATAAGGTCAACTGGGCTGTTCTCCTTCGCAGAAAAAGAAAGCTTACCGAGTACAAGTAACTCATACATTTGGTAAATCCCCAAATTGTTTGAGGGTGCAAAGGACATGATTGGAAAGTAACTTTTTAAAACAAGCCACAGTCAGTTTTGTGAAATGAATTTACAAATACCAACCTTACCCCAACAAATAGCTAATGCACACACTCATAACAATATCAACAGGAACAAATGCAAGCAAAGAGCAACGTTTAGCCTGATTTTCTACAACTAGAGTAGTGTAGTTTAAAACATCACTGCAATGAATTTTGGGAACCAAAATTGCTTTTAGCTGACTACAATGCCAGGAGCATCAGTGTGAGGAACTGTGCCAATGTTTAATACAGGAAATCGCCTGTTCACACGTCTGCATTGGCTGTTGTTCAATTGACTCTAGCATATATACATTTACACATTACACAATTTGATCCACACTTGGTTTAAAGTTTGTGAGAGTTGTGAAACCATTAAAACATTTTTTTTCATAATGATTTTATAATGGGCTCTCCATCTCGCTGATTGTCATCTATCGTGGGTGGGTCTGGAGTGAGGATTCACTGTAATAAATTTGCAAAATACTCCCTGGATGCAAAACCATGGCTTGTGTGTCATTGAGAAGATCATCATTCTGTGCATTGCCAGGACAGAGTGTCTTCGGTCACATGACTACAAGTCAATGTATTGTGGGGGGGGGGGGGTTCCCAGTATGTGTTCCTGACTTAACATCTTAAAAGGTATGTTCATGCGGGATATCAAAAATGTTGCACTCCAACCCGCCACCCAAATGTATCTCCTCATCTCCCCATTGCTGCTTACGCAACACCAGCGCTCATTCGGGATGCCATATTGACTGCAGCAGGTGGAGGGAGAGGGACGGTGTAGGAGGGGTGTTGAGGGGGCGAGTGTGAGACATAGCAGGGAGAGAAAGAAAGGTGAAGATTAAATTGAAAAGAACGCATGGAAACCACAGCTGCTGGACCCATTTGACCGCTGTTGCTAACCAAAAAAGCAGGACCTACCGAGACAGTCTCTTTGCAGTACACTGTGACATGTGGACACGTCACAATGTTGTATGTGTTCATATTTATGTTCTGGGATAGCTGAAGATGTAAATAATGAACATTTACAAATGAAGATCTCCTCGTTGTACAGTAATAAAGACTGAGCCCTGTCACGAATAGGGAAAAACCTAGCCTAATTGACGTCCCCCTAAAAATGTTTAAAATAGCCTGTAATGATTTTGGAAATGCAGTAGATGGGACTAAGACTCTCCCAAACTTCCACTAACAACCCAGGCAAAACTTAGCTCTACCCCGACATACAAAGCTCGTCTCTCAGTCGAGATCTATCACTTCAACATATTTCCTTGAGACCAATTGATCTTTAAAGGCTTACAGTTTTAAACATGCTAACTCCCATAAACAACAAACAAGACCATTGAGATGAAACTCGAGGACTGCTAGTACTGTGCAAGTTACATGTCAAAAACAACAACACCTCTATTGTACATGAAGTGTACAAGTAATTTGCGTGGGCGACAAATGATACCGCGGCGTCTTTTGTTTGCATTCATTGTTCTTGCGAGCAGAAGCGTCACCGACGGCTGGATGGTTTTCAGTCCGCCACGATGCACAGCGCTTGCTGCAATGGCGCTACAATCGATACGTTCCACGGTTGAGTAATGTTCACGCCAAAGCTTTTAGCACCATTCGTTCCAACTGTACAACTTGTTTTGCTGTAGAAGGTCTTTGTCATTGATGTTAAGACGTTTACGTCTTCAATTAACGATGTTTATCGACACAGAAGATTTTGAAATCCCATAACCTGACTAAATCTTTAAATATAAAGATATTGACAAATGGAATATATTAGCAATAGCTTAGTTTTATATTACATAATGTCACGTTTCAGGGTGCTTGTGGTGGCAGGAAAAAGAAGAGAGGTAGAAAACCACGTCCACATGCGTGCTGGGGTGCCACAAAAAAGCGTGTCGTTGAGTCGAGCTGCAACTTTTTAAGACCGGGTGTACTGCACCTTTTTGTTCATACATGGACCCAAAAAAAAAAAAAAAAAAAGACCAAAAATTACCTAATATTACCTAGTGAGTCAGCTGACAAAAGCTATAGTTGTGTGCGTGTGTGTAGAGAGGGGGGATAAAAGATGGTTTACCGTTTTGTAAGACGTTAGCATGTGTTAGCGTATCTCATCCGACAAACAATCATCAACAATCTTTGCCATTGAACATGTCAAGGTTCATTTAATGGATTTTTACTGTTTCCATTCATTCCAATGGGAAAGAAAACTCTCGAGTCAAGGCCCATGAAAGGCCACATACAGTAGAGAGCAAAAAATACACCAAGCATAAAATTGTATCAAAAGCAGTCTTAGCAGCGGGAAGCCTCTGACCTCGGCCGACTGGCTATCCAGAAGCCCCCCTGAAGGACCCCCGATCAGCGAGAGTCGCTCATCTTTTACAACAAATCCGTCCCGCCGCGGGTCATCTGTGATGGGTTAATAAAAAAAGCAGTGTCTTTTTTAAATTCGATGTGTAAATTTGTATGAGAGGGTGGACAATGGAAAGTAAGGAGGAGACTCTTAACTTTTATTTCAGTCACGCTGTGAGTGTTTGTTTACAGGCTGCTATAATTATTAGATAATTGTGACCCAGAGCACACAAAGTACAGCTTATGATAGTGGGGCTGCGCATGTCCCAAACAATTCCATCGATTCCATTTTGGTACCGATCCGGGAAAAAAAAAAAAACTGACTTTTCCTGTGCAACGCTTTCATTAATTTCCTCAGCCAATTCTAATGGCAGCGGCACAGTGGACGACTGGTTAGCACGTCTACCTCACAGTTCTGAAGACCGGGGTTCAAATCCCGGCCCCGCCTGTGTGGAGTTTGCATGTTCTCCCCGTGGCTGGGTGGGTTTTTTCCAGGTAGTCCAGTTTCCCAAAAACATGCGTGGTAGGTTGATTGAAGACTCTAAATTGGCTGTAGGTGTGAAGGTGAGTGAGAGTGTTTATAGGTGCCCGGCAATTGGCTGGTGACCAGTTCAGGGTGTACCCCGCCTCTCGCCCCAAGAGGCTCCAGCACGCCCGCGACCCGAGTGAGGATAAGCGGTAAAGAAAATGGAAATGGGTAGATTCTAATGGCAAAATTCTGGCATAGGCAGGTGGCGGGTAGTTATTAAGATGTGCAAATTGATGCAGATCCAAATGGAATATTTTGGCCCGAGTAAAGGTCTGCACTGCACCAAAAATATAACTATAATTTGTGACAGTTTCAACGATGAGGTGTGAATTGAAACACCAGACACTCACATGGAGTTGAACAACTGAAAGCAACTGTCGCAGTCCAAAATGGTGGGATAAAGTCAACCTGGCAGTTTTATGTCTTGGGAGGTAGAGTCAGCAATGGCGTGGTGCCATCGTGTAAGGGTGGGATATGCGTGTGAAGTTAACACCAGACATTCACTTCTCTCGCCCTTTTGTGCTGAAAGCTGTGCTTGAAAATTGAGAAACAGTCAAAACAACACATTTCCATCTTCGGATGTAGGATCGGAGCGGCAACAAAGGCAAGATGCTGCCTGTATGTAAGGTTATTCTGCAATGCTGGGAGCTTGGGGCGAGGTTCAAAGATACTCTCTTCTACCCCACTGTTGTGTTGAAAGCTGTTGTCGCAACGGGGGTCCAGATTGACCGCTTCTGAGGTAGTATCAGAGCTGTAACAAGAGAAGGGACCATGCCCGTCCGTCTAAGGTGTATTCCATAATGCTGGGACAGGTGTGTGAATTTTAACACCGGACACTCACTTCCCCGTTGTGTCGAAAGCAATTGTCACTGTCCAGAATGAGGGAACAAAGTGGACCCAGCACATTTCCGCCTTTGGAGGTAGTATCAGAGCTGGGATGCCAACTGTGCGTAAGGGTAGTTCCTTAATGTGAGGGTACAAGGGGTGTAACACCAGACTAACATCACTGCCCTATTGTGTTGAAAGCACTTGTCACTGACCGGAATGGGTAGGGACAAAGTTGACCTGGCAATTCTTCTGCTTTCAGACGTCGTGTCACAGCTGGGACACCTCCTGTGAGTAAGGATAGATCCGAAATGCCAGGACAGAGGTGTGAATTTGAACCCCCGACACTCCCTTTGTATGAGGAGTTACTGCACGAAAAAAGCCTGATGTGTGTTGCAAGGTTCCTGGGGTAGCGTTTTGGGTAGGACTGGTGCTCTCAGGCGTGCCAGGCGGCGTACCTTAGCCTTGTCAAGCTGAGCCTGAGCCTGCCTCTCTGCCTCTCTGCGCACTGCCTCCTTGTCCTCCTCCAGAGACACATCAGAGTCTGATGGACGGCTGGTGTAGGAATCGGCCGAACCCTGTGGACGCACACAACAGACCTTTTTTAATTCATTCTCCAGATAAGCACATTTGTTTTGCTTTTAAAAAGCTCAGTCTTTTCCGAGGATACTCAGAGTCGTAATCGTAATAATAATTTGTTTTCTTAAATGCCCAATCATGAACCACGTGCTCCAAAAAGCTGCACCTCAAGAGCACTTTTACTAACTCTTTCACTGCCATTGACGTCTTTTTAAGTCTGGGAGGGCTGGCAGTGAATGATGAAATAAAAAAACATATATATAAAATGAAACAGATAAAAAAATGAAATAAAAAAAACAGAAAAATACAAAAAGACAGTCTATACAATTAAGAAAAAAAATAAAGCACTTGAAATAGAGTGAAAAGGCCATTTACTACACAAAGATTTAATCACATTAATCAAATAAACTAATAAAGCATTTTTAAAAGCTGCTGCCTGTACAAAATGTAAAGAAATAATTTAAAACAAAATAGAAAAGGCACCTGAAAAATAATTAAAAATATGCTACTTAAAAATACAAATACAGTATGAATAAATTAAGATTAAAAAACTAATCAAGTGAAATAAGAGTAAAGAAAATGAGTGGAAATGGAAATGTTTTATTTGTTAATCAAAGCATAAATAAGTAGATAAAGCAGACAGTAAAAAAAAAAAAAAAAAAAAAAAAAAAAAGCTGCCTCCATATACAATTAACAAGAAAATGACAAATCACTATAAAAGTGGAGATAGAGAAGCGGTCTGTACAAAGATATTTTAAAATAAATATATTAAGATGAATAAATTTTAAATACAATAAAGCACCTGAAAGAGTAAAAAGCTGCCTATATAAAAACAAAAAAAGTAAAACAAAAAATAAAGTCCCTGAAAAAGAGTGAATAACGTAAATTAAATAAGGTACAAATCAAAACAAATGAATTAACTAAAAAATAAAAATCAATGAGTAAATTACTGTGCTTTTATTTTCGTAATATGGTTTCCATGTTCCAGTGAATATGATATCATACTTGAACAAAGCATGTTAATGCTACTTAAAACAACATGGTTGACAGCCCAAGAGCAATAATATTAATTCAAATACAAAGCCATCGCCACACATCAATATCAGCAAGACATACATGTAAATGAGTAGACGGGTGTTTTAGGTACGAGGCGCGGAGGCTCATCTGTACCTGTACACAACTTTTCATTCATCTCACTGCACCACCACAACACACAGCCGTCTGAGTTAAAAATAGCTTCCCTTGCTCACGCCGCTTCATTACCATTACCCAGCCGTCGCATGCACATCACGGTGGATCGCGCCTTCGTCTACATTACCTGATTTAGGGGTTGACGGCGCTGTGGTGATTGGGCAAGGATCACGGCATTTGTGCAAAAATCTTCCCAGACTTTGTTATGCCGCATTGAGAAACTCATTATACGAACCGGAATGTCAACATGCTGCTGAGTTTCAAGTGTTATGAGACCCATGGATTAGTGCAGAGTACGTCCCATGTATTTTCAAGTGACACACAACAGATGTGTTGACATTCAATGAAAACCTCAAACAGGCCACATGCACATACGTAAACAACTCTGTAAGTGTCAACATAGTGCAGCCACAATAATAAGTGAACGGACGCCTGAAAACCCTTCATAATGATCTTCAAAGTTTGAGATCATGCTCAACCCTTATTTGGCTGCGTAGGCAAGCTTTGCAATTTAGCGTCTCCCAGCTGTTTGGGATACCTGCTTCAGATTGGGGCTCATTTGGGAAAATTCACTTGGAGTTTGTCAAAGTACCAAACCGAACCAGAATTTCGCATTGGCAGATGTACGATTAATGTAGGATTTTGGGAATTCCGATCTGAGGTCACACATTTTAGGCATATCCTGGGAGCGCAAAAAAATTTGCATCACTTGTACCAAGCATCCATTTTCTAAAGCGGTTGTCTCCATTAGTGTCTCGCTTGAGCGTCTCCAAGTTGATTTAGGGTGAGAGTTAGGCTACACCCTGGACAGGACAGAAGTCAAATCACAGACAACCATTCACACACACACATTCACACGTATGGGCAATTCAGTCTTCAAAGAACTTAATATATTTTTGGAATATGTGAGGAGGCCACAATACCCAAAGAAAGTGCAAAACTGAGTTTGTTTGGGACATGCGCAAAAAGTGAGGCAGACAGGCCAACCACTATACAATTGTGCTGCAGGCACATGTAAACAAACAAACATTCACACGCACATTCACACCTATGGACAATTCAGAGTCTTAACTGAACCTAATATGCATCTTTTTGGAAATGTTGGTACAGTAGAAGCCGGGGTATCAGGAGGAAATGCAAAACTTTGCACACAAAGGCCTGAGCCAAGATTTAAACCTAGCAACTCCCAACTTTGAGACAGATTGGCTAACCAACCACGCTACCGTCACTTGGACCATGTGTTGTAAATCTACCCTTAAAAGACTTAGACGCAACCAGTTCGCCACCCAAGTTTGGATGAACATTTTGTGAAATCAGGTAAACATTATGGGGGCGTGATAACTTATCACTGGCACCACATCCCGGAGGCTTCACACACACAGAAACCAGCAGGAGCATGCACGATGGTAAACAACTTTCAGGAGGTCTGCTTACGTAGACATCGGAGCTCTTGACGCGACCTCCCTTGGCTCTTTTCAGCAGGCGGATCCAGGTGGCCTTCATCAGCCACGCTGGTCATTCAGTGTCCTGAGCCACTAGTAGTGCTACACTTTGAGTACACACTTGAACCCGTACCGCCGTGGTCAACTTTGCACCTCCACTGCACTGGCTACAGGTAGAAACAACGCTTGCGCTACATGAACAGTTGCTCCCTTTGAACACCTCACTTGGGAATGCAGCTTTCATTTCGGGTTTGCCGCAGCTCCGGCGAGCTCCGCCGCTTGATGAGGAATCCACAGGAGCCGCCTGCCCCGCGCATAATCTCTCTCGGTCTCCTCAGACGGCTGCAGCAGGTGCCGACTCCCAGGATGAATCAGGTGGCAGCGATGTGCCGCATCCCCCCATCTTGCGCTGCGTGTTCTCCTCTTCCTCCTTCTCCTCCTCCTCCTCTTCTTCTGTTGCTACTTCACATGCAAACAACTGAACTGTCCCGACTCTCCTCCTTGGCGCTAATGAAGCCTCGCAGGTGCCGCCACCCTGACGCAAGCTCTGGCTCTCTGCGTTTGTCACAAGCTCGCTTGTGCTATTTCAGTGATTCTGCCTCTCTGTCTCTGTCCACCCCTCCTCCTCCATCTCCGTCACTCCCCACATTTTTTCCCCTCAGTTACCCCCTAACAGTGCATCCATCTGCTCGCATTGCGGGGCTCTGGCTGGGCTGCACAACAACGCCTCGTGCACACACACCTTCCCGTGTGGCACTCACTACAATAAGTACGTCCACATTGACATGCTTTTACATTGGTGTGTGTAGTAACATGATTGCTTAATGGCATCGACAAGGTCAGAAACACCCCCAACTACTGGAGTAAGGGTCTTGATTTTTGCACTGGTGAAGCTGTACTGGTCGCTTTGCTCCGTGTTGTGTTTATTTTTTGGTTCAGTAAAAATATTTTCGTGTATCTTTCGTAAACGTGCTCCAATTCGAACAGTCCCATTTTTCAGAAAGTGGTACCCTTCAGTATGCTTGTGTGGGGCGGGGCTAGACATATTGCTGTCCGCTGATTGGTTGGCAAAAAACTGAATAATAATAATAAGAGTAATTTATTGAGTGTGGATACAGGTGAACCTCAATTTAAATGGACCCAGAAGAAACAGACTTCAGATTTAACGGACAGAAAATAGTGTCTGGTTGGAACTCAAAACGCCCCTTTGTAGCGGGCAAAGTACGTTAGTTCCAGAATTGGCCGTGGTTATTTACTGGCGCAATCAACAGAGAGAGACTCGTAACAACAACTTTCTCCTACCAGCACGCCATTATGACCCCTCCCAAGCACCAGCGACCACGGCACATTCACGCCAGTATTAGACAATCACAGCAATATTTCAAGGTAAGCTTAGGTTAAGGTTAAGTTTTTTTACACATTTATTTACAATAATTTTGTACTGTAGGTACTGTGTGTTTTAAGGCCACGAAAAATAGTGCTTCAAATTAACGGACAATGCTGTACAAAAACAAACAAACAAAAACCGTGAGCCTTTGTTTCTTTGCCTGTTTGAAGAGCTCAGCATACCGATGAGAACATTTTTAACATGATCCCTATTTACCCGTATAACTTCCAAGTCTTATCCAAACTCTGTCTACTCCATAATTGACTTTTCGGTCCCTGTAGTAGCTTTACACTTGCACATTCCCTCCATTTTAGAGAAGTTCAATTTTTTACTGTTGAGACTGGAATGATGGCAACGTTTAAAAAGACGTCCACTTTGAGATCCATTTTAAGGTTTTGTTGTGTGAACAAGCAACCATTTGTGTGACCAAATTTCGATTGTTGTAAGAAGAGATCATTTTTTAAGATGTTACCGCTAGCTGCAGTAATCCCGGTGAAGATGAAAAAACATCTTTATTTAAAACTGTAAGGTGCCTTGCAAAGCCACAGAGATTCATACCGGGCCATTGCAAAGCCACACAGGACAAATGAGCATAATTAGCACGTTAATTAAACCATTCCTATCTCCATTTAGGAGCAGACAAAGTTAGATTTGGCTGAGAGAGGTTACTAAAAATGTAACCACCGCTGCGCTGATGACGCATGTTGCTCCTGCTGACTGGTCGCAGGGTTACGAGAGTTCGGAGGTCAACCGGTGTGGGAGAGCTGGCTGCCGGAGTGCACATTTTTATTTTATTTTATTTATTTTACACGAGCAGTGTTTATTCCCCGAGGAGCCCTAACCGTACATCAAAGGCTAATCAGCTGCGATTATCGCGACCGATCAACATGCCATTTTCACTCGGAGACGTCGAAACGAGACATCTAACATGAAAGCAAAAGCTGGAGGGTAGCGATGAGAGATTCGCTGATTAGGACCAATTAATCTATAGAGGAAGTCATTGAGGATGTACAATAAAGGTGGTCCCGTTCTTGAAGAAACACCATGATTTAAAAATGTAATAGATATTCCGACTATTCATCTGTTTTCGCTAGCACTGATCTTCATTAGGGTCACAGGTAATTATTAGCCTATCCCAGCAGATTGTGGGTGCAACTCAATCGCAGGGCAAATATAGACAACCATTTACATTCACACATCTGGACAATTTAATGAACCCAAGATTAATGTATTTGGAAGTGGGACGAAGCCGGATTACTGTTTTGACTGTTTTCTTTTATGCCATTAAATTAAAAGTAATGTTGTTATCTTTAATTTAACTTAGACTTATTAGACTTGTCAATAAACACCTACCAGTACATACAATCTATATATATATATATACACACACACACACACACACACACACACACACGAGTCATGGCCAGTCAATGAAGGAGTACATTTTTAGACAGGACGAAAGAAACAAAAAAATAACAGACAGCAATTGACTGACAAATGAGTACCAATCCATTGTGTTGCTACCTGGTTGGATATCTAGCCAGCTATTTGAAGAACACAACAGCTTGGAATGCACTACCTGATCCTGAGTAGATGTCAAGTACATCCTGTGTTTGAGCTCCGCAAGGCAGTACACAGATGCTGTTTAGATGCTGCAAGGTTGGAGGGCTGGTGCCCCGGGTAAGGCAACCAGTGCCAAGACTTGAGACACAACGAGCCCAGGGCCAGCTCGCTCAGTTGACCTCCCCATCTAGTCCCACACCCACAGTGACAGCACTAATGAGCATCGAGAAACATTATTACACTGCTTTGATTCCTAAGTTCACCGTTCAGATGGATGGTTCTCTGAAGCCACTCAGGGACTTTTTCCAACCTTCCATCAAAGACAACAACCTGGTTCTTATGTCACTAAGATCAGGTTGCGTACCAACTCCAATTAGGGCATAATGCTGCCGCTAGCCTTTTGTCTAGATGTCCAATGTCCCCAAATAGTGGAACGTACTTCCATTTGAGCTAGGAGCTGCCTTTTCTATTGACAATTTCAAAAAGCAGTTACAAACATTTTGTTGACTAGCACTTGTGAGTCATCTCTGTTAAAAGGTGCTATATTTAAAAACAAAACAAAAAATGGATTACCTACAATTGTGCAAAGAGGGGTTGGGGGGGGATTGGGCTCAAATGAACCAGGAACATTGGTCTCTCTGTATCGCAATTATTGATCCAGCCTTTCAAATGGCGGTCCTTTCAAGAAGACCACTGAATGAAATCAACACGCCGCAGTGACTCGCCGATCGGTCCATTAGTGTACAACAAATTACGTGGCTTGTGAATCAATGAACCAGGGTCAGATCTACACGATCTGAAAGCTTCTAGGGTCAGTTTTAGAGCATCTAAATAATCAACATACTATTAAGTGGTGCAGTCATGTAGAAAATATAGGTGGAGTTGTCTTGAGTTATTGACATGGACCTTGTCTGTTTTGATAGTCTTGAATGTATTGTCTTCTCTCTCTACAATGACTCAAGTGGCCAAATGTCCATCTTCACCTTTTTCCATTCAAGCTATATCCCATCATAAGCGCTGATTTCTTTCATCTCCCACAGGGATTTTCCAGTGCCTTTAAGCTCTCTGGCTTCTATGCCTTCACCACCCAAGAGGGAGGCGGAGAGGATTGCATTTTCTAGAAAGTGACCTTCAACACTACTGGCTTCCTTCTCAGTGTGGAGAAAATGATATTTATATCTAGAAAATACAGTATCTTAAAATACTTTGTTGTATTTGGACCAAGAAAAGCTTCTTTTCCACTGCTAAAGCGGGGATTTTGTTGTTGTTGTTGTTCTGTATAGCGGCGCAGAATGAGGGAGGACGAAGTCGAATCAGGAATCGTCCACCTTTGGTTGTAGTATCAGATCCGCAATAGAGACTTGCTTCTCCTGCCCTGTCGTTAAAAGCAATCGTTCGTCTCCAACGTCATCACTAGGGATGAGCTTGATAATCAATTATCTTTCATTGAGTAATTGTGTGGAATTAGTTTTCGATTAATTGGGTCTTAAAGCTATTGTGGCAAAATGGAGCGCACCAGCAGTGGCGCTGTTGATTCAGTAATCTATGGGAAGTTGAACTACGTCCATGCAGTTATCAAACCAATATTAAACAATATGGCTAATTCAGTTAAAAAACATTGATTAAGTAGCAGGTAATGTCACCAAATAATCAATCAAAGAAACGTGGTCACAAAACTCTGATTTACAATTTGGATGATTCCACTCACACCTGTCTGTTTTGCAGCAGGAATTAAACTCACTAGACATTTTGGGGGAAAACTGTCGCTAGAAGGGTCGAAAAAGTCATTAACTCGGCAACGCCGATGGTGATTTTGTAAACTAGCTCCTCTCTGTTCGCAGCCGTGCTGTTAGTGCATGCAGTGCACTTTAGCGAGGCTGCGTTGAACTACGGAAACCGCAAAACAGTTTTTCAGATAAAACCTTTTCCACTTAAAAAAAACACTTCATCGCCTGTTCCTCATGTAAAGCCA